>NC_053023.1:381227388-381396560 GCF_003073215.2 Triticum urartu | reverse complement strand
ATGCTGGCATGAGGAACTTGCACACTCTTGCAAGAAAGAAGCATGTCATAGGCATCGAGGGTGTCAAGTTCAAGAAGGATCACTTATGCGGTGCCTGTGAAGCAGGAAAGATGACGAGGGCCAAGCATCTCTTTAAGACAATCATGACAACAACTCAACCCTTCGAACTGCTCCACATGGATCTTTTCGGTCCCACTCATTACTCAACACTTACTACTACTGCTTGTCTCTATGGCTTTGTCATTATTGATGATTATTCAAGATATACTTGGGTGCATATAATCCTCTACAAGAATGAAGTGCAGGATGTCTTCAGACGCTTCGCCAATCGAGCAATGAACAACTATGGCGTCAAGATAAAGCACATCAGAAGTGACAATGGCACTGAATTCAAGAACACTGGCCTAGATACATATCTTGATACTTTGGGCATCACACATGAATTCTCAGCTCCGTACACGCCACAGCAGAATGGCATCGTCGAACGCAAGAACAGAACACTTATTGAGATGGCTCGGACGATGCTTGATGAATACAAGACTCCAAGAAAATTCTGGCCTGAAGCCATTGATACTGCATGCCATATCATCAACCGTGTTTATCTTCACAAGCTTCTGAACAAGACATCCTATGAGCTCCTTACTAGCAAGAAGCCAAATTTCAGTTGCTTAAGAGTATTTGGTGCCAGGTGCTGGATCAAGGATCCACATCACACTTCAAAATTTGCACCAAAAGCACATGAAGGTTTTATGCTTGGATATGGAAAGGATTCGCACTCCTACAGAGTCTTCAATCTCTTTCACTATAAAGTGGTTGAAACTATGGATGTGCGGTTCGATGAGACTAACGGCTCGCAAAGAGAGCACCTGCCAAATGTGCTAGATGAAGTTCCATCCAGTGAATCAATCAAACTTATGGGAACTGGAGAAATCATACCTTCTGAAGCTCAGCCTGAAGAGGAACTTATCATCTCCGCACCTGATCAACCTGAAGACAATGATCAACCTGAAGACAATGCTCAGCCCGAAGACAATCCTTCTAATGATGACAATGATCAGCAAGAGCAAAATCTTCGTCCTGTACATCCTCGTGTTGCAAATGAAGTACAGATTGAGAGAATAATTGATAGCATCAATGCACCAGGTCCACTCACTTGTTCAAGGGCAACACAGCTAGCAAATTTCTGTGGGCACTTCGCATTTGTCTCAATATCTGAACCCAAGAAAGTTGATGAAGCCTTCATGGAACCTGAATGGATTCAAGCTATGCAAGAAGAGCTTCAACAGTTTGAGCTGAATAATGTATGGGAACTGGTTAAGCGTCCTGATCCTCGCAAGCACAATATAATAGGCACCAAATGGATATATCGCAAAAAGCAAGATGAGCATGGTCAAGTTGTCAGAAACAAAGCTTGTCTCGTTGCTCAAGGATATACTCAAGTTGAAGGGATTGACTTCGATGAGACATTTGCTCCTGTGGCTAGACTTGAAGCCATACGCATACTGCTGGCCTATGCAAATCATCATAAGATTCTTCTGCATCAAATGGATGTAAGAGCGCTTTTCTCAATGGCAAGATTGATGAAGAAGTGTATGTTGCACAACCGCCTGGCTTTGAAGATCCAAAACATCCTGACATGGTGTACAAGCTCAACAAGGCACTGTATGGCCTCAAACAAGCCCCTAGGGCTTGGTATGACACACTCAAAGACTTCCTAAAGAGCAAAGGCTTCAAACCTGGTTCCCTCGACCCCACTCTCTTCACGAAGACATATGATGGTGAACTGTTTGTGTGCCAAATATATGTGGATGACATTATCTTCGGCTGCACCAATCAGAAATACACTGGTGAGTTTGGATATATGATGCAAGAGCAATATCAGATGTCCATGATGGGAGAGCTGAAGTTCTTCCTTGGTCTTCAAATACGTCATCAACGCAACGACATCTTTATATCTCAAGAGAAATACCTCAAAGATTGCCTGAAGAAATTTGGAATGCAAGATTGCAAAGGCTACACGACGCCAATGCCAGCCAAACATCATCTGGGTCCCGACGACAATGGTAAAGAGTTCGATCAAAAGGTATACCGCTCCATGATCGGTTCCTTACTTTATTTATGTGCATCTAGGCCAGATATCATGCTTAGTGTTTGCATGTGTGCCCGGTTCCAAGCGGCACCAAAGGAATCACATCACTTAGCTGTGAAGCGAATTCTCAGATATTTGGCTCACACCCCAACACTAGGATTATGGTATCCAAATGGCTCAGAGTTTGATCTAGTTGGATTCTCGGATGCTGATTATGCTGGTGACAAGGTGGATCGCAAGTCTACATCAGGCACATGTCATTTTCTGGGACGATCACTTGTATGTTGGTCTTCGAAGAAGCAGAACTGTGTATCTCTCTCCACTGCTGAATCTGAATACATTGCTGCTGGATCTTGCTGCGCTCAGCTTCTATGGATGAAGCAAACACTCAAAGACTATGGCATTCACCTGAAGCAAGTGCCACTCTACTACGACAATGAAAGCGCCATCAAGATTGCCAACAACCCAGTTCAGCACTCGAAGACAAAGCACATTGAAATTCGTCATCACTTTCTCAGAGATCATGTTGTGAAGGAAGATATTGATATCATACACGTCAACACTGAAGAGCAATTGGCAGATATCTTCACCAAACCCTTGGATGAGAAGAGGTTTTGCAAGTTATGGTGTGAGCTAAATATCTTGGAATCCTCAAATGTCCTGTGATCAGGCACACATCCTAACACTTATGCATGTTGATGACTTAGATGTGCAACACACGAAGTAAAGTATATCTTCAATCAATGAAGACTTACATTCTGAGTGTGAATACATTAACGTGGAATTTGACTTTGGAGCGCCACGATAATTGTGTGGCCTGTCTGGGTCTAATACTTCCTATACGGTGGGTAACACCATCACCAAATTCTTCTGTTTGAAGTGTTTTACCCATGGCGTTACATGTGCTATGTCTTCACATTTTGTTTGTCTTGATTTTCAACTTGTCTTCATGATTATCTTCACTATGTTGACTTGATTGTCTTCTGATATATACATACTAGTGTTCTGTCCTCTACAGCATTCACTTATAGCTACATCTTCCTTGTTGAATCTTTTGAACTAAGTGAATGTGATCGGACCCTAATCTCTCTATGCTTTCTATCTCAAACTCTATCTGTCCAAATCATATGCATTCTATTGAAACTGTCGAATGTCTTCTCTGCATCCTAGTCAGCAGAAGATACAGAGACAAACATTAAGTCCGTTTTCAATGCTAATTCCTTCACCTGAAACCCGGAGAAGTGGGAACGACCACCCGACAATCTAGGCGTGCGTGGGAACATGGAACAACCTCCGATATGTTGCATGATGGCCACGTGTCCTTCAGATGTGAATCGCCAGGGGCACCTGTGTAATAACACTATGTCGTCCCTGACCCTATAAATACACGCCTCACCACAGTCATTATCCTTTCTTCCACTCTCGCACAAACCCTAGCGCCACCGCTAGCCCTCGACGACACCGGCGACGAAGCGCTTAGCTGCCGCGACCTCACCGACGCCGTCTTCACGCCGGCCGCGGACATCGTCTTCTCCGCCGTCGTCGTAGGTGTCCTCCGTCGCCAAGTTAGGGCACGGACGATCGAACTGCTCGGCCTCCTCTCCCACTCCGTCTAGCAGTTCTTCGTGTGGTAAATAAAACCTCCTTTTTACGGCCCCTTTGATCCTATAGATTCATCACTTTCTACCACAAGCAGTTTCTGTTCACACAAGTTGGATCTATTTCATACTGCATCTCATAATATGCCTAGTATATTCACTTATGCTTCACAAAGTAGTTAGATTCCTCACTTGTACTTATTCGTGGATTCGTACAAATCTGGAACCAACTCTCTATCTATGAGTGAATGTCTTTGCACTATGAGGTCAATGTCTTCTAAACTGATTTATCTTCAAAATCTTCTGAGAATGCATATGACCTCTTCCCCTTCCCTCGCACCTTAATGCTGTCACAGGTACATGTCCGTGTGATAATCCCTTGGTTCTCATAGTCTGCATTCGTTTGCAGAATTCTTACAGCATCACATTAACTCTCCCGAAGCCAGTTCCTGTTTGACCAGAAAGCGGAAGCCTTTGAAGCCTTTAAACATGTTGAAGCCCTTCAGTTTAAGCTTCATGGCACCAGAGAAACCTACAAGAAAGGGTGGCAGACAACGTCGTGGTAACACCTCAAGAGATTTGCCTCCTGACCTCTATGAGCTGTACAAGACAGATCCAGAGGAGGACTACAATCAGCGAAAAACTCGAATCCAATGGATTCGAAGATATTGGGCAGAACAGTGGTTCAAGTACAGGTTCGTGACCCAGGAGTATGCTGAGAAGAATGCCATCAAATGACCATGGGGAGACATTCTATACAGAAATCTTCAACCCAAGTCCAGAGCTGAAGCCATTGAACAAGGCTTCTATCCTTGCATGGTCCGTGGACCGTAGCCTGCGGATGCAGACCCATCTTCATTACTGTGGTGCCGCGATGATAATATGTTCAAGCGCAACCTTCAGTTTGCCAGGAACTCGACCAAAGAGAACAAGAAGTCACGAGGCTTAGACTTCAATCCAGGCCACTCTGCTCCTCGTGCTGATGGCTCACGCGAAGCTGAACCCAATCTTGTTGGGCCCTTCTACAACCTGGAAGGTCTCATCACTCATATCATGGTTTAAGGGACAACCGTGGATGAGCCTGCAGATGACGCTGAATCTGATGAAGCGCCTGCACCGCCGAAGCCAAAGAAACTGAAGAAGCCTAAAGCTTCAAAGCCTGCTCCTGCACCCAAGGTCTTACAGGCGAAGCCTCTGGCCACTGCACCTCCTGAACACAGTGTGCAGTCTGAAGATTTGTCACGCATCTCCAAGCCCTCGAGAGTGAAGATGCCCTTGCAACCCACCAGCCAAGAACTGACTGCTGCTGCTATTTTGCGCAATGACGCCATTGATCTGTCCAGCGATGAAGATCTTGCAGATGACGCTCTTGAGCAACTGATTAAGAGCAAAGAAGAAGTAGAAATCTTCAATGATTTGCCTCTCTTTGACGTAGCAATCCTTCACAACTTCATGATGAGTGGTTTGAAACCCCCAATCTCAGCTTTGATGATCTGCAAATTCCAATTGGCCTCAGCGTCGCTTTCACTGGCGCCATTGCTTCTGAGCTAGCTCTAGCTCAGCGCATCGTTGAACTGAAGCAAAAGATCGACTATGAGAAAGATCAGTTCAAGCAGCACATGGCAAAGCTCAGCGTGCAAGATGTCAAGAACTTCAAGACTATGCTGCACGAGCTCAAGGAAGCCTTTCTCAAGAAACGCGAAGAAGCTAAAGGTTCTCGTGAGCGCATGAAGAGTCTGGCTGACAAGTGCGTGCAAGCCTACAATGAAGCTGAAAAGCGCAAGGCTCTCGGGCATCCTGCCATCGATCCCAGGATGGCTGCAAAGAAGAAGAAGAAGCCAGCTGTGGCCGAACCCGAAGCAACAAGGCAGGAAGCACATCCCATTGTCTTCCTAGCCAGTATGACAGGCTCGAAGCCTAAGGTCCCCACAGTGGCTTCAGAATTAAAGAAGACAAGGGCTGCCGAGGCTAAAGCCAGAAAGAGGAAACATCCTGAAGCTTCTGATGTCTCTCCCTTCAAGAAGAAGCGCAAAACCAAGAAAGATCGGGCTGCTCCCACAGAGCCCCTTATTATTGAGCCAGTTTCGGTTGCTCATCCTGCCTCTTCGCATCAAGAACGATGGATGGTAATTCATGAGCCTGCTTCCACAGAGGCTCCTAAAGCTGAATACATTCCAACAGTTGACCCCACCACTACTGAAGACATTGGTCACCATGACAATGTTGAAGATGATGAAGTCCTTCCTCAGATCGAGCACCAATTGGTATCATCGCCTGTGCTTACGCACAGCGAACTCATCAGCATTGGTTGTGCTCTGACGCCAACTGCTCAGGATGCATCATGGGCTGATCGCCCATAGAGACAAGACACTCCAAGCTCTCCCCAACCGCAAGCAACCCCATTAGTGCAAGAAGAGGATGACTTTGAGGCCCCGCTAACTCCATCTTCACAGGCGTCGCCAGCGTTACGCAGGCTTCGCAAAGGACCAAGGCTCCAAGTCCCTCTTTCGAGCGTTTCAGAAGGAGAAGTGCACCACCAATCTGTTGCACGTCAGGTGTTCCCCGAAGCCACTCCTACTGTGAACGTTTCCAAGTCTGAAGCTAAAGTTGCTGAAGACAATCCGGCTGCATCAGCCGAAGAAAAACAAGCAGAAGAACGTGTCCCTACTTTCCCCATCATTGAAGAAGTTGTTCCTGAAGTGAACGTGTCAGTGCCCGACCCTCCAGCTCCTCAAGTGGAGGTTGAGAATCCTGAGGCTGCCACCACTAACACCACTGAAGCCAATGACGTGGTCATGGCTGAAGACACTGTGGAGCCTGCACCTAACACTGTGCCAGAGGCCAATGAAGCCAATGATGCACCTGCAACAGATATGCAGCTTGACGCCTCTGTTGATGCCACTGCTCCTGTTCCGCCACCAAAGCCACATACTATTGAGCAAGCATACAACTATGGTCAGCTCATCACTGTCAAATGGCCTCTTCTTGTTCCTCCACCTGCTGCTGGTCCCCAATTTGACTATCACGTCGAGCGCAGGCCTCAGGTTCAGAAGCCAATGCCAAGGCTGCCTAGGTTTCCAGGCACTACATCTACACCCGGATCGTTCAATATCAATGGCTTCAAAGCACACAACACCTTCTTCAATAGCGCCAAGAACCCCTACTCAAAGGCACAAATATCTTCTGATCGGTTCTGGAGCTATCAGCAGTGCAGTTATTACTCATGCATCTTGTACAATCAAGGTCGCATTTTTCCCCATATGCGTCTTGACACTGAAGCCATAACTGGTCTTCCCTGTTTGGAAGAAGCACTGGATTGCTTCAGAGAATCTGGTTTGTTGCAGTTCGTCACTGACAAGGAGCACTGGAACGAAGAATTGCTGCTCCAATTCTATGCCACTCTTCATATTCGTGGCTACAACAGGGATCCGGAGGCTTGGGTCCTTGAGTGGATGATAGGCAATGTTCATCACGAAGCCAAAGCCTTTGATATCATTGAGCTCATTGGCCTGCCCACTCCAGGAGATCTTTATGAACCTGGTTGTCAGCTTCACAGTGCTGCTATGGAAAGCATTTTTCACAAGCCTGAACCCAACATGAGTCAGATGCTTAGCATGATGAAGCCTTTGCCTCAAGATGCTGAATATCCTAAGGAGTTCTTTGTTGAAGACCTTGAGTATCTGCCATGCACTATCTATCACATCATAAGGCGAACTCTCTGGCCCATCAAAGGACATTCTCCACATGCAAAGCTGGAAGGTGCAATGAAGACTTTGGTCTTCCATATTCTTCACGGCAAAAGCTTCAATGCACAAGACTTCTTCATCTGCCAACTTGCTGCATCCGGATCTGATCTCTTTGGCTTGAAGTTTTACGCCACATGGATTATGCGTCTGATCAAACTACACTCAGCTGTCACCTATCAGCCCTCTGCTCGCAATCATCGGATTTTTCTGCCTGACGTCGACATGTCAGTTGAAGCCATCTATCCAGGGCCTGCCAAGGAGCCCCTTAGTCTTCAGAATGCTGATAAGCAAAGTTTCTCTCAACACATTGAAGGCGACCCAGCAGTCACTCGTGTTTATCCTCTGGCTGGTACTACCCGTGCACCTCATCGTGCCCTCACTGAAGCCACTGAAAGCACCATTGCACAACGGCCCAAGAAGCGATCCCGTGTTCTCAATGACCGAGAGCTTCTGGTTGCCCTTCATCAGAAACAGGATAAGCATCATGACTGGCTGAAGCGCCAAATGCAAAGCCTCTTGGTGGACGTAAACAGGATTCGCAACCTTGCCACCAAGAATGCCTTTGTCGCCCATGAAACTTGTCGGCGTACATGGAAAGGGCTGACGCTTATGTGTTCTGAAGATGATCTTCAAGAGGATGGTTTCTCTGAATGCTTCAAGTTTGACTCAACACCTCCAAGAAGGACCTTGCTGCGGCGTACTCCGTCTCTTGAAGACTCTAAGTTCTCCTCCTCTGCTGCAACAGTGAATGCACGTGTCATCGATGATGAAGACGATGCTACTTCACCACCTTCGGCGCGAATCACCACTGCACCGAGTTTGTCTGCACCGCCAACCAACTCCGACGACCCTGCTGCTTCACCAACTCCTCATGGGAACGAGTAGGTGCTCCATGTCTTCAAACCTTTTTGGTCCTTACTGACAAAAGGGGGAGAAGCATATGAGTTTGATAGTCTTCAAGCGGGTCCATATGGGAGGTGGTTTTATATTTTTCCAAGTGCTTACAACTCTCATTTTCGATACATTTGGTTCTTTGAGTTGTAACACTTAAACTCGATGGTCGTTTGCTACGTATTTGCTATTCTGTGATGTGATGATAAATTCCGCATGTGCGACGATAAATTCTGCACTTAGATCATTTTGCAGACGTCCATTTTTCATTATGCATGTCATTATCTTCACATACTTTTCTTGCATGATGAATTGTCATCATAAGTTGAAGAGGATCTCCACAAGTACAATCTGCCATGTGCATTTGCATACCAAAAGCAAATTACTTATATGTACATCTTCAGGGGGAGCCTTTGCCACTTATGATGACTGTCGGTGTCAAAACCGGCGGATCTCGGGTAGGGGGTCCCAAACTGTGCGTCTAGGCCAGATGGTAATAGGAGGCAAGGGACACGAAGTTTTACCCAGGTTCGGGCCCTCTCGATGGAGGTAAAACCCTACGTCCTGCTTGATTAATATTAGTACAAGAGTAGATCTACCACGAGATCAGAGAGGCTAAACCCTAGAAGCTAGCCTATGGTATGATTGTTGATGTGTCTGTTGTCCTACGGACTAAAACCCTCCGGTTTATATAGACACCGGATAGGGTTAGGGTTACATAGAGTCGGTTACAATGGTAGGAGATCTGAATATCCGTATCACTAAGCTTGCCTTCCACGCCAAGGAAAGTCCCTTCTGGACACGGGACGAAGTCTTCAATCTTGTATCTTCATAGTCCTGGAGTCCGGCTGAAGGTATAGTCCGGCCATCCGGACACCCCCTAATCCAGGACTCCCTCAGTAGCCCCCGAACCAGGCTTCAATGACGATGAGTCCGGCGCGCAGATTGTCTTCGGCATTGCAAGGCGGGTTCTCCTCCAAATTCCATGTACCTGTTGAATAAAGTCCGGTTTCTTGTAGATGTTGCGCTCCTTGGCTTCTGCGCCCAATAATGGCCGCTCCCCACGTGTCAAACGAATATGAAAGGTCTGAGTGTTTTTACATTCACACACCTAGCCGCGTAAACAAGCTGACCTATTTAAGGAGACAAGGATTTAGATCCAAACCACACCTTCCCCCTTCGCGAGTGTTCATCAGAGCGCATCCGACAAAGATCCATTCCACCATGGCCAGCCGTCGCGACTCCTCCTCCCGCCCTTCCAGCCCTAAGCCTGGATATTGGGAAAGATGCTCCATCCCGCATAGCGAGTTAGTGACGCTCCAGACCAAGGGATTTCTCCCCCCGGCCTATATGATCCCGGTTTGAGCTGGTCTTGCCGTCTATAACGGCGGAGAGCAAGCGGAGAGCGCCCCTAATCCCTCCAAAGGAGAGCGGGTGTGCCTCATCCCTTATTTAATAAGGGGGCTCAGATTTCCAATCCATCCATTTCTCCGGGGGCTCCTGGAGTTCTACGGCCTCCATCTATACCATCTCACGCCTGCCTCAGTATTGCATATCGCGGGCTTTGTAGCCCTCTACGAGCTGTTCTTGGGTGTTGAAGCTCATTTCGGACTATGGAGGGAGCTATTTTGTCTCGTTCCCCGTTCCAATAAGGGGTCTATGTATCAAGTGGGCGGAGCCGAAGTATGGCGCATCGCCGGGCCCGGCTATCTGTCCGGAACCCCAAAGAAGGCGTCTGAAGACTGGCCCTTAGAATGGTTTTACATAGAAGACGTCCCGCTGCCGGATCCTGTCCGGATCGGCCTCCCTGAATTCAACAATGCCCCTTAAAGAAGCGCCTAAGCTGGCGCCCACGGAGCCCTCAGAGGGAAAGTGACAGGGACGTTGTTTACCTGATGGGCCGGATAAGATTGTTAGCTCATTCCGGACTAACCATGATCGGGTCATGGCCGCATGCATCATGCGAGGGGTGCAGCCGCTACAGTATAGAGGCCACCCCATGTGGGATTTCAATGGGGAGGACGACACCACCCGCTACGGCCGTAAGGGGCCAGATTCGGCTGCGGCTCTAATAAAGACCTTGTCCGCTTTGTACAAGGGAGAAGAGCAGGATTTTCTCCGCGTAGACCCAAAGGGTGGATTTTCCATGTACAATCCTCCAAGCTGGGTGAGTGATCACATCTTGCCCATCCGTTTTATATCCCCATTGTTAAATATTTAATCTTAGTGATTTCGACGCAGGAACTGCGCCAGGCTGTTAAAGAAATAAACAGCCCTCCTCCACAACCCGAGGACCCAGGACGGTCCCTCGACCCGGACTCGCAAGAGGATCCAGAGCTTTCGGTGGATCTGATTGATGGAGTGTTCCATCAATTGAGAAAGGACAACGCCCTGGTGGCCATTACGGCCGATTATCCAGGGCTAATCCCGGCCTCCCAGAAACGGGAGGCCGAACCTGCGGCGACAAGCCAATGAGGGGCCGCAGGGCCCCGTGGGCAGAAAAGAGGTGCAGTCCGGACCGGGGCGTCAACGCAAAGGTATGGCGCACCCCCTTATCCCAGGTGTCGTACCTTCAGGGCATATTAACACTTGTGCCCTCTTCAGGACAAAGAGACCTCGTCAAACTATATTCGGAGAGGCCGCCAATCGCGCCTCCACCAGCCAGGCTCCAAAGCCTGGCCCGGAAGCGGGGCCGAACACAAGGCGCGCACCAGATGCTCCTCCGACGGAGGATGTGGACAGGTTGTCTGCCACGAACTATGAGGTGGAGAGTGCCATGAACCACAGACGTCGCCGGATAATTCTTCGCGACGCTTGTTTCTCCCAAGAGGCGTTAGATGCCTTTAAGTCGGGAGATGCGTACCTCCATGCCGCTCAAAATGGTCTAACCAGAGCCACGAAGCGATATGTAAAAGACATACGGGTAAGAAAATTTTGGTAATTATATATACCAGTAGCCCTCGGGACTTGAAACAGTTAAAATAACTGATTTGAGGATCATTTGTTATGCAGGTTCTTACAGAAAAGAATTCCCTACTGTCCAAGGAGCTAGAAGAGTGCAAATCCCAACTTGAGGCCGCACTAGCCACGGCAGGGGAGCCTAAGGAGGCCCCCTCCGGTAATATACACTTCGAAAGATAAGTATTTTGCGAAGCACGGCTTTGGTGCGAATCTGACAAATAAAATTGTAGATGGCGCCGGATTGGATCCGGAAAGGCAACACCTCCTACGCCAGCTAAAGGCTGGTGAGAGGGTGCTGTTAAAGGTGATGGGGGAGAAGAACGATCTCCGAGATGCCAACACCAAGCTGGGCGTCGAGCTGAAAGATGTTCGTGCCCAGCTGTCAGACTCCGTGAAGGAGAATCAGCGGCTTCAGCGCGGCATATTTAGTAAGTGCTTGAACAAACCTTTTGAAAGAAAGTTCGGCGGGGAAGTCGACTAACAGAGCAATGTCTGTAGGTGTACTGACAGGCCGTCCTGCAGAGGAGATGCCCGGTTCTACGGGTGACCTTCTTCCCGAGCTCTCGCTACTGCTCGATCGAGTTCGGCAGGCAATGCGAGGCGTCATCCAGGCCCTGTGGCCATCCGTCTCCATGCCCGAAGGTCTTGGAGAGCTTGCGGAGAAGCTAAAAGGAGCACGGTGGCGCTTCCGATTGTGGAAGATATTAGCCTGCCGTCAAGGCACTAGGGAGGCCTGGGCCATGGTGAAGACGCGGTACGCAAAGGCTGACCCCAACCACATGGCCGAGGTCGGTCCTATAGGGCCCGATGGGAAGGAGATCCTTGTAAGCTTAGTATACGGCCAAGTAGAGTTGGCCGCAAAGTATTCCCAGCAGGATTGTAAATTAGACAGCATGTTAGATGGTATTGAAGAGGAATACGATCAGTCAAAATGACTATGTAATTTAGTTGACATTTATAATGCCTTCTAGCCGGATTGTAGATCATTTGTCATGGCCGACCTTTTCGCTTCAGCCTCAGGACCTGACGGTCCGGAGTGTGTCCGAATTCCCATGCGGTTATATAGGAACCGGGGAATGCATGGAGACCAGGCGTAGGGGTCATTAGTGCGTGAATAGACAAGTGCCCGACTAGTTATGTTATATTACATGGTTAGTAAGAAACATCTTCCAGGGACAATAGTTCCGTTAGGGGTTCCTTTCCCTGGGAGGCATGCCCTAAGGTGCATGTCCATGCTGCGAAAAGAAACGTAGGAAAAACATCTGGGGGCGTATAGATAAAAATAAAAAAGATCATCTTTAGTTCATCGACCGAATATTCCCTTAAGAACGCTAGCTTTCGGCTTCACCCAGTCTGAGGTACACGTCCGGCTGACCTGGTAGTAACAATCACAGAGGTGCTCCCTTTACCACCTAGCCGAACAATCGGGAACGTAGGGGTAAGCACAGGAGCCAGGCAACCCAGCTTGGCCAAAACTTAAGTCATATCGATGCATATAATGGTGAATAAAAGGTACATGCGGAAGTGTGACGCATGTGTTGGGCATGAAGCCCGTATGAGTAAGCTTCTGTTTAAAGAAGCCCCCAGGTTTAATGAGCGCGGATGGCGCGTCACTTTATGAGCCTTTAAGGGCTATAAGAGAGAGAGAGAGAGAGAGAGAGAGAGAAGAGAAATGCAAGACAGAAAATATATAAAAAATGGACAGAGGAAGGAGACGAACATAGAGTCCGGCGCTAGGCATAGAATCTTCGGAGACGGGCTGCGTTCCATGGGTTCGGCTCGAGTCGGTTATCCGATGCATCTCGCAGGCGGTACGCTCCACCAGTCAGGACTTGGTCAATTATGAAGGGACCTTCCCACTTGGGCTTGAGTTTGTCCTTTTTCTTGTCCGGTAGTCGTAGAACTAATTCGCCAACGTTGTAATTTTTGGCCCGTACTTCTCTGCTTTGGTATCTTCGAGCCTACTGTTGATAGAATGCGGAACGGGCTTTTGCCACATCACGCTCCTCCTCCAATGCGTCTAAGCTGTCCTGCCGATCGAGCTCGGCTTCTCTTTCTTCGTACATGCGCACTCGAGGTGAGTCATGAATTATGCCGCAGGGCAAAACTGCCTCTACGACGTACACCATAAAGAATGGTGTGTATCCGGTGGTGCGATTCGGCGTGGTCCGCAGCCCCCAGAGTACGGAGTCGAGCTCCTCTACCCAGTGCGTGTTAGATTCCTTGAGGGACCGCACTAATCTGGGTTTAATGCCGCTCATGATAAGACCATTTGCACGTTCGACCTGGTCGTTAGTTTGTGGGTGATAGACGGAAGCATAGTCGAGCTTGATGCCCATGTTTTTGCACCAGAGTTTTACATCGTCGGCCGTGAAGTTCGTGCCGTTATCAGTGATGATGCTGTGGGGAACGCCGTAACAGTGTACGACCCCGGATATAAAGTCTATCACCGGTCTGGATTCGGCCGTCTTAACAGGCTTGGCTTCTATCCATTTGGTGAATTTATCCACCATGACCAATAAGTATTTTTGCTTGTGGGTGCCGCCTTTAAGGGGTCCAACCATGTCAAGCCCCCAGACCGCAAAGGGCCAAGTAATGGGGATAGTTCGGAGGGCGGTGGGTGGCATATGGCTTTGGTTTGCAAAGAGCTGGCAACCGGTGCATCGTTGGACTAAGTCCTGAGCGTCTGCCCGGGCCGTCGGCCAATAAAAGCCTGTACGGAAGGCCTTGCTTACAAGGGACCGAGCTGCAGCGTGATGACCGCCTAGTCCGGCATGAATTTCAGCCAGGAGGTTCCGCCCCTCCTCTTCGGAGATGCACCTTTGAAGGACTCTGGTAGTGCTTTTCTTATAAAGCTCTCCCTCATGGACTCTATAGGCTTTGGATCGCAACACTATGCAGCGTGCCTCATTTTGGTCCTCGGGGAGTTCCTGCCTAGTGAGGTAGGCGAGGAATGGTTCTGTCCACGGGGCGATGACGGCCATTATTACGTGGGCTGAGGGTGTTATTTCATTGGCAGAGCCTCCGATTGTGTCAGAATGTTCGGTGTCGGGCAGTGTGGTTGGGTCCGAGGTGTTATTGTTAGGCTCCCCTTCCCATACTACGGATGGCTTGAACAACCTTTCCAAGAAGATGTTGGGGGGGACTACATCGCGTTTTGCGCTGATGCGTGCCAGGACATCTGCCGCCTGATTATTTTCCCGGGCTATATGGTGAAATTCAAGCCCCTCGAACCGAGCTGACATTTTTAGGACGGCGTTGCGGTAAGCTGCCATTTTTGGATCCTTGGCATCAAAGTCTCCATTTATTTGGGATATTGCGAGGTTCGAGTCCCCGCGCACATCTAGGCGTTGAATGCCCATGGATACTGCCATCCGGAGACCATGTAAAAGGGCCTCATATTCGGCTGCGTTGTTGGAGTCCATGTACATAATCTGGAGTACGTATTGAACTGTGTCTCCTGTGGGGGACGTCAAAACGACGCCAGCCCCCAGTCCGGCCAACATCTTGGAGCCGTCGAAATGCATGATCCAATTTGAATATGTGTCGTACTCTTTAGGGAGTCCGGCCTCCGTCCATTCTGCGACGAAGTCGGCCAAGACTTGCGACTTGATGGCTCGCCGTGGCTTATAAGTTATGTCGAACGGGAGGATCTCAATGGCCCATTTTGCAATCCGTCCCGTTGCGTCACGGTTTTTTATAATATCGTTAAGTGGTACTTCCGAGGCTACTGTTATTGAACACTCTTGAAAGTAGTGTCGTAGCTTCCGGGATGCCATGAATACCGCGTACGCGATCTTTTGATAATGCGGGTACCGTGATTTGCAAGGAGTGAGGACAGTGGACACATAATAGACCGGCTTTTGAAGGGGGAATCTGTGTCCGTCCGCTTCTCGTTCGACGACGAGCACTGCGCTTACAACCTGATGTGTTGCTGCAATGTATAATAGCATTGGCTCGCCAATATTTGGCGCGGCCAGGACTGGGTTTGTTGCAAGTATGGATTTTATCTCCTCGAGTCCGTCCATGGCTACATCCGTCCATTCGAAGTGTTCGGTGCGCCAAAGGAGGCGGTAAAGGGGTAGGGCCTTTTCTCCCAAGCGGGAGATAAAGCGGCTTAGAGCCGCCACGCATCCGGTTAACTTTTGTATTTGTTTGAGGTCCTTTGGGATATCCAGTTGCGACAGAGCTCGGATCTTGGCTGGATTTGCTTCGATTCCTCTACCGGATACAATGATGCCCAAGAGCTTTCCGGCTGGAACGCCGAAAACGCATTTTTCCGGGTTGAGCTTGATGTCGTATGTTCGGAGGTTATCAAATGTGAGCCTCAAGTCGTCTACTAGAGATTCGACATGTCTTGTTTTGACGACCACATCATCTACATATGCCTCCACTGTTTTGCCGATCTGGCTTGCCAGACATGTCTGAATCATGCGCTGATATGTTGCGCCGGCGTTTTTGAGCCCGAAGGGCATTGTGTTGAAGCAGAATGGGCCATATGGTGTGATAAATGCCGTTGTGGATTGGTCAGATTCTGCCATCTTGATTTGATGGTAACCGGAATATGCGTCGAGGAAACACAATGAATCGTGTCCTGCGGTAGCGTCGATAATTTGATCGATGCGGGGGAGGGGGAAGGGGTCCTTTGGGCAAGCCTTGTTAAGGTCTTTAAAATCAACGCACAGGCGCCAGGATTTGTCCTTCTTTGGTACCATCACCAGGTTTGCTAGCCAGTCCGGATGTTTTATATCTCTGATGAATCCGGCCTCCAATAGCTTTGCTAGCTCCTCTCCCATAGCCTGTCTCTTAGGTTCGGAAAAACGCCGAAGAGCCTGTTTGACAGGTTTGAATCCTGTTTGGATATTTAAGCTGTGCTCGGCCAGCCTGCGTGGGATTCCTGGCATGTCTGAAGGGTGCCAGGCGAAAATGTCCCAGTTTTCTCGTAGGAACTCTCGCAGTGCGGCGTCTACATCAGGGTTTAACTGTGCCCCGATGGAAGCTGTTTTATTTGGGTCCGTTGGATGGACTTGGAATTTGACTATTTCGTCCGCCGGTTTAAAGGAGGTGGACTTGGATCTTTTGTCGAGTACCACATCGTCCCTATTCACCGTAGAGCGCAGCGCAGTCAGTTCCTCAGCTGCTAGGGCTTCGAATAGTGCCTCGAGGGCCAGTGCGGCTGTCTTGTTTTTGGCGCGGAGTGCTATGTCCGGATCACTAGCGAGAGTGATGATCCCGTTAGGCCCGGGCATTTTGAGCTTCATGTACCCGTAATGGGGTATTGCTTGGAAGATTGTAAATGCTTCTCGCCCTAGCAGAGCATGATAACTGCTGCTGAACGGAGCCACATGGAACGTGATCTCTTCGGACCTGTAATTATCCGGCGTGCCGAACACCACATCTAGTGTGATTTTTCCTGTATAGCGCGCTTCCCGACTGGGGATTATTCCTCTAAAGGTTGTGCTGCTTCGCTCAATGCGGTTCCAGCCTATTTCCATTTTTTGAAGGGTTTCCTCATAAATGAGGTTCAATCCGCTGCCGCCGTCCATGAGTACCTTGGTAAGACGAAAGCCGTCCACTATTGGGCTGAGGACCAATGCGGCTGGTGCTCGGGCTGTTCGGAATTTAGGTTCATCACTGGCGTTAAAGGTAATAACCGTGTCACTCCATGGGTTTATTGTTGCTACTTGGTAGACTTCGGCAAGGCTGCGGAGTGTCCTTTTTCGCATATTATTTGATGTGAAAGTCTCGAAGACTGTTAATACCGTATGGGTGTCTCTGGGGTGGCTTTCTGTGGCCTCCGGAATTAGGAGGTTTTCGCCAATTTTGGCCACCTGCCGGAGTATCCAACATGCTCTAAGGCTGTGAGTTGGTGTGGCGTCCTCTGTACTGTGAATTTTACAGGGTCCGTTAAGCCATCCTTCTAGTACGGTTCCATGCCCTATAGAGGGTTTTTGCTTTTTGGTGTTTGACCTGGGTGTCTGGTTATGCTGCACCCTTTTATTTCGGACTGGGTTTGTATTTAGGGCCGGATTGTCCCAAAATTTTATTTTGGTTTTCCAGGCACTTTCCATCGCACAATACTTTTGTACAATGGACGCCAAGTCAGCGAAGCGTGTGATATCACGGCGACTTATGGCGTTGAGTATTCCCTTGTCCGTGCAATTGTTGCAGAAGATTAAGATTGCGTCTTCCTCGCGGCAGTCCCTTAGCCTGTTCTTAACCAGGAGGAATCTAGCCCAGTAATGATGTACTGTTTCGTCGGGCTCTTGCCTGATTTTGGATAGATCGCTTATGTTGGGGTGGGTGGGTGGAGTTAAATCCGAAGCCTCACCCCGTCTGAGGCTCAGAGGCCGAGGAATTTCTGAACTCGAAAATTTGGATCCCTGGGTTTTGTCCATTGAATCCAGCCCGTCGCCTGACTCTAAGTTCAGGTCTTGAGTGATATCCTCCCCTCCGCGGGCATCCGGCTTGGAGGGATCGGGAATCCGGACGTAGCGAGTCCTTAAGATAGACGAAGGGTCGCCGCACTGTCCCTCTACCACGGCAACGTGATGGGTGACTTGGGGAGAGTTAATCTCTCTCAGATCGGTTTTAGGCCCAATCTAGTCATAATCCGTAGAGACTCCCAGGGCGGCGAAGCGATCCAAGAGCTCGTTTATGGAGGAAAGCTCCATTGGATCTAACTGCTCGGCGAGTTCCGAACTGACATGAAGATTGTTTTCGATGGCTCGAGAGGTCATCGTCGGCGCAGAAGCCGAACAGGCGGTCATAAGAAAACCACCTAGCCGGAGGGTTTGGCCGACAGCCAAAGCTCCCTTAGCAACGGTGCCGTCTTTAAAGACGGGGCGAGGCATCCTTCCTGATGGCGACGACACAGAGGAACTCTCAATGAAAGCACCAATGTCGGTGTCAAAACCGGCGGATCTCGGGAAGGGGGTCCCGAACTGTGCGTCTAGGGCGGATGGTAACAGGAGGCAAGGGACACGAAGTTTTACCCAGGTTCGGGCCCTCTCGATGGAGGTAAAACCCTACGTCATGCTTGATTAATATTGATGATATGGGTAGTACAAGAGTAGATCTACCACGAGATTAGAGAAGCTAAACCCTAGAAGCTAGCTTATGGTATGATTGTTGATGTGTCTGTTGTCCTACGGACTAAAACCCTCCGGTTTATATAGACACCGGATAGGGTTAGGGTTACATAGAGTCGGTTACAATGGTAGGAGATCTGAATATCCGTATCGCCAAGCTTGCCTTCCACGCCAAGGAAAGTCCCTTCCAGACACGGGACGAAGTCTTCAATCTTGTATCTTCATAGTCCTGGAGTCCGGCTGAAGGTATAGTCCGGCCATCCGGACACCCCCTAATCCAGGACTCCCTCAATGACAATCCCCTATCCTTTACAATTTCACATATTTTATTCCCCGTTGAAAACTTCAACTAGTTTGTCATCAATCACCAAAAAGGGGGAGATTGTAAGTGCATCTAGTGCCACCCCTAGTTGGTTTTGGAGTATTGACGACAAACCTAGTTGAGAGACTAATGTGTTTGTGAGAATTGCAGGATAACACAGGTAGAAGTCCCTCATTGATTCGGTTTTCCTACCAGAGATGACCCCTAAAAATGTAAGAAGACATTGAAGTCAAAGGTGGTATGTGAAGACATTCACATTGAAGACTATGACAAGAGAAGACATCGCATGAAGACTATGGAGCGCGAAGACTTAGTTCTTTCGTCGTTCTTTTTCTTCTTTGTTGAGTCATAGGAACCACCGTACTGTTAAGTGGGGTCCAAGTGAACCAGTCAGAATGACTGAAGTGATGCTTAACCAAAATCCTATGTCTTCGAGTGAAGACTATGAGAGCAAATCTTGTCCAGAGTTGGATAAGTCAGCTTTGCTTGTGGCTCAAGTAAAGTTGCCGTGTGTGTTTGAAATCTGATCGTTGGAACACGTGTCAGTTCCTTAGTGACCAAGGGTCATTTCGGACAAATCAGGTCGGGTTGCCTAGTGGCTATAAATAGCCCACCCCCTACAACCATAAATGGTTGGCTGCTCAGAGTTAGTGCACGGCTTTTGTCGTTTGAGAGCAACCCACCTTGAAGCCTTTGAGAGAGAATTCCTTGCGAGGATGATGCCCTAAACACCCAGAGCCAAAGAGTGTTAGGCACCACTTAAGTCTTCATGTTTGTGTGATATGAAGACTTATTACACTTGAGGACTGTGAATCCTCCAGCCGGTTAGGCGTCGCGTTCTGAGCATCCAAGAGTCATTGTGGATCGCCGGTGAACAAAGTCTGTGAAGGTTTGGAAGTCTACCTTGAAGACTTACCAGAGTGATTGGGCAAGGACTGGGTGTCCTTAGCTCAAGGGGAATAAGGTGAAGACGAGGTCTTCTGAGTTGAATCTCAGCCTCCCTAACCAGACGTACAGTTTTCACAGCAACTGGAACTGGTCCAACAAATCATTGTCTTCAACGTGTCACTGGTTTCATCCTTCCCTTCCCTTTACTTACTGTTGGTCCTTGTGAAGTCATTGTATGATTGCTTTATCTTTTGTCTTCACTGAGTGATTGCTTGTTCTGATTGGCTTCACAATATCTTCCTACCTGATCTTTACTGCCTAGCTGCTATTAGTCATTGTGCTTTCACTCCATTGAATACTTGACTATGGTTTGCCTAGTGTAGTCTACCTTCCGCTGCATGGTAATAGGTTTAATTCTATCGTTTGTCTTCGAAACTTCCATGTTTTGAAGACTTCCATAAAAATCACCTATTCACCCCCCCTCTCTAGTCGATCACTAGCACTTTCAGAGGGTAGTAGAACAAGATGCAGTAATAGGAAGAGAATGACCGTTGCCAACAAGCACAGAAGATGGTGTAGAACGCTTTAAAGAAGAACTAGACGAGGTCAAGATACCTTGGTTGCCGGTGATGTGGGAGGAGGCGCCGCTGTCGAGGAACCATTCATTGGATGGGGCGGTGGCGTGGTGACCACCGTGACTGTAGGCGGCATTCAGCATGGCGAAGTGGTCCCATGAGGGCGGCGGGGGAGGGTAGTACATCGCCAGCGGGTAGTGGGCGGCGGGAGGCGGGGCAACCGTGTGCTGGACGGGGTAGGCATGCGCATGCGAGCCCGGGCGCGGCCTGAGGACGCCCGCCGTGTTGGGGGGGCACCCAGCCGGAGCGCGGAGGGGGGAGAGCCATCCCATAGGGCGCGAAGTACCCGGTGAAGGGCGCCATGGAAGGAGCCGCAGACTGCCCGCGCCCGTTGAACTCGCCACGGCCACGGCCACCGCGCCCACGCCCACGCCCATGCCCGCGGTCACCACCGTCGTCTTGGCGGTAGCCGCGGCCACGGGCAGGGGGATGCGGCGAGGGGCCCGTGGGGCGCTCATGGCCACGATCACCGGAGCGGTCCCCGCGTGAACCACCGGTGCTCGAGCTGCTGCCCGTAGAAGAGCCCCCGTTGTGGAGGGCAAACACCGAGGCGCTTTCCTCAGCAGAGCGTTGCGCCATGGACTCCTCGGCCAGGGTGACGCGGGAGAGCATGATGTCGACCGGCAGGCCCTGATCGCCGAGAACCACACGGATGGTGTCGAGGCGTTTGTCGAGGCCGTGAAGAACTGGTGGTGAGATCAACCTCGGTGACGGCGTGCTCGATGTCGGCAAGGCCATCGGTAAGGAGTTTCATGCGACGGGCGTACTCCTGGACAGAGAGATCGCCCTGCTTGAGGTTGCGATATTGCCTGTTGAGGATGATGAACCGGGCAGCACGGTTCAAGAGGAAGTAATCACGGATCTTTGTCCATATGGCAAACGTGGTGGTGGCGCCGACGACATGATCCACCATGGCGTCAGAGAGAGTGGCGTAGATCCAAAGGGCAACATGAGCATCAAGATCTAGGTAGGCGGCATCGGCGTTGGGCGGCGGGGGATGCTCGATGAGATGAGTAACGCCGTAGCGAACGAGGACCATGAGGAAGAAGGACTTCCACTTATGATAGTTGTGGTCAGCAGGGTTGAGGAGGAATTTTATGTGGTTAGTGATGGGGTCACGGTAGATGGGGAGGAGATACGCCGAGGTGGATGCCGGAGGGGGCGCTGGAGCAGTGGAGGAGAAGAGAGGGGCGAAGCGCGATCCAGAAGATGCGGAGGTGCCAGATGAGTTCGTACCGAAGACGAAGGAGGGAGAGGAGGCCGTGGTGGTGTCAGCGGCGGGCGCTGTGGAGGAGAGGGATCCCGGCAAGGTGGCGGCGCTGGTGTTCGCGGAGGAGTGCGGCGAGGCCATGGGGAGGTCCTGGTGTCTGATACCAAGTTGGAGAGAATAATTGTTGCCTTGATTATCTCAGATACAAAGTACAACACTTATACAAGGAAAGAGAACACTCATGCCCTACAAAATAGGCACGTAGGCCCTGGCATGGTGCGATCCATAATTACAGAAGAGTTACAACAATAATCCCGTTACATGATATACAAATATCTAACACGGGCTACCCCTACAGTGGTACAGTCAAAATAAGTAGCACAAAAGAAATCTGTCTAGTTGAAACAAAAAACATTAAATGATTCTAAAAATGGAAAAGCTAATTTCCTGCCGGCAGGAATTTAGCCACAGGCACGAACGACCCGGATATCGTTCATTTTAAATCCGACGGCTCGCACGATCCGCTCCAGCTGCATCTCTTTTTCTCGTGATCCACAATTCCCGCTCGATCTCTCCGCTCGACCCTAGCTTTGCCGCCCTCGATCAAGGCCACGTTGCGACAGTTTGTCTCGATCAAGCCCATGTCGTGACAGGTTTTTTTCACGTTTCCATCATTAGGCCCATGTTCCCAGTCAGGTAAAATAGAGGCCTGTTTTCTCTATTTTTTAAAAAGTTAAAAATGCCTTACAAAAGTACAACACTTATACAAGGAAAGAGAGCACTCATGCCCTACAAAATAGACACGCAGCCCTGGCATGGTGCGATCCACAATTACAGAAGAGTTACAACAATAATCCCGTTACATGATATACAAATATCTAACACGGGCTACCCCTACAGTGGTACAGTCAAAATAAGTAGCACAAAAGAAATCTGTCTAGTTGAAACAAAAAACATTAAATGATTCTAAAAACGGAAAAGCTAATTTCCTGCCGGCAGGAATTTAGCCACAGGCACGAACGACCCAGATATCGTTCATTTTAAATCCGACGGCTCGCACGATCCGCTCCAGCTGCATCTCTTTTTCTCGTGATCCACAATTCCTGCTCGATCTCTCCGCTCGACCCCAGCTTTGCCGCCCTCGATCAAGGCCACGTTGCGACAGTTTGTCTCGATCAAGCCCATGTCGTGACAGGTTTTTTTCATGTTTCCATCATTAGGCCCATGTTCCCAGCCAGGTAAAATAGAGGCATGTTTTCTCTGTTTTTCAAAAAGTTAAAAATGCTAAAAAAATCATTGTGCTAGCTAGGAGTCGAACCCACGATTTTAGGTAAATATTACTTACTTCACTAACCACCAGGTCAGCTAAATCTTTTTGTTTACATTATACTTGTACATTGGATATTACGAGTTTGAATAAAACAAAAATAAACAGTCAGGCTGCCAATTACACCGTTTCTTCTACATGTTGTACACTAGTCCACGTAGTTCTATTGTTTTTTCTCACGTCCTCCATTAGCTCACACTATTTCTTTACCTACACATTTTACGTGGTCTATAACTTCTTTGTAACAGCATGATAATACATGTATCATACACTTGATAACTAACTACGACTTGATAACATACCCTCCGATAACTTATGTGGAAATAAGGTGGTAACTTCGACTTGATAACATACCCCCGATCCCCACCACAAACGTGATACCTTACACACAAACACCGCGATAACATCTGACAAGGGAACAATGTTGTTGAAAACATACCTGGTAACTTTTGTAGAAATAGCATGATAATATACAATTACTTGGAACACCACGGTAACTTTGACCGGGCGATTTTTGTTGTTGAAAACATACACCCCCCCATAACTTTTGTGGAAATAACATGGGAATATACGCACAACAGAGTTGATAACTCGCGTACAAACACCATGATAACATTTTGACCCGATAAAAAAATTGTTAGAAAACATACGCCCGACAATTCCTGTATAAATGGTAATAAAAGCACCACAAATATGATAACTTCGGTACAAACACCGATAACTTTTACCCATGAAAAAAATAGTTGAATACACACCCCGATAATTCCTGTATAAGTATCATGGTAATATAAGACCGCAAACCTGATAACTTAGGTACAAACACCACGATAACTTTATACCCGAATAAAAAGTTGTTGAAACATACCCCGGTTACTTCTATGCAAATAACACGGTAACATTTGCATCACAGACCTGATAGGTTAGGTACAAATACCATGGTAACTTTGATCCGGGGGAAAAAAGTCGTTGAAAACACACCCCCGGTCACTTCTACATAAATAACATGTTAGTATACATATAACATAACTGATAACTTGCGGTAACATTCGACCAAAAAGTGATCAACGCATGCCAACATGAGATCTAGTTTTGAAGTTCTCGTCGCAACAAACTTTTTGTGTGAAAACAATTTTACAATCAGAAACGACAAATTTGAGCTATAAAACATTTTCCAGTTCTGAAATAGTGATAATCTACAACGACATTAGCTTTCCCGTGCTCCGGTGCATTTGCGTGTGGAGAGAATGTTGGAGGAGCCATTTTTATGCCCCGGTAATTTCTATGTAAACCGGATGGTATCTCACGTACCAGAGACGTGATAACTTACTTAGCTTAGGTCTGGTAACTTTTGACCCGAAAAAAAATCACTGAAACATACCAACATGGGATCTAGTTTTGAAGGTCTCGTCACGATGGATCTTTTATGTGAAAACGATTTTTCAATCAGACCAACGATTTGAGCTACAAAACATTTTATAGTTTCGAAATAAAAGAGGATCTTTTGCTAACATCATCACATATTATATTAGTTTGCATGCATACGGCAAGACGCTGCATGCTTTTGCTCTCGTTTTTTGCTTAGCGGAGTGGGGCTGCATGCACGTGATTAATTAAACTAGGATGTGTTCGAATATGTTACTTAAATTTAGTATGTTAGGAAGTTAGCATGGTCCTTCTAAAAAACAGTAAACCCCATCAAATATGAACTTGCCCTGTTATCTAAAAAGATAGACTTACCCCAAAGAGAAAATCAAATATAGAGTAAAAATGTTAAAATCATGCAAATATTCAACTGAGAGCTCCACTCGAGAAAAATGTTGACCACGGAACTAACAAAATGGTTGTGAACGGTGGCATGCCGCATGTCTAGGGAATATACAATGTATCGACCATATAAAAGGAACACTAAGCGAACCAATATATGATTGGATGGTTAGGAGGACACTAGTATCCCTAGCCCATCAGGGTTCAAGTACTAGACTTTTTTTGCGTGAAAACTTCTGATCTATTCATCTTCAATCATGACAGTACAGCAAACACCAGAAATAATAAAAATTACATACAGATCCTAGACTTGACACTAATGCTCGCATTTTCCAGCATTTTTTTCAGGCCTTTGGGTAATGTGCATTCAGTCGGAGTAAATGTACCCGTCAACTACGAAAGCGTATCTGGCGATTTCGTCAATCTTAAGATGATGTGTTGGCTTAATTTCTCGGAGATGCTCATAAGATAAGAGTGTGTGTGCGTGCGTCTATTGGGATGAGTATATGTGCATATGTATGAACGTCTGCATCTGTACACATAATGTTCTGCCCCTCATAGACACCAATGGAAGAACTATTGAAAGGATCGATATAGTTGACTAGAGGGAGTGAATAGGCAACTAACAATTTTTAGCTTTTCTTTAACAATTTAAACTTTGTATCAAAGTAGGTTGTCTAGATATGCAACTAAGTGAGCAACCTATATGATGCAACAATGATAAGTACACAAGCAAGCAAGAGATATATCACAAATAACCTTGCACAAGTAAAGGCACGAGATAACCAAGAGTGAAGGCGGTGGAGACGAGGATGTGTTACCGAAGTTCCTTCCCTTTGAAGGGAAGTACGTCTCCGTTGGAGCGGTGTGGAGACACAATGCTCCCCAAGATGCTACTAGGGCCACCGTATTCTCCTCACGCCCTCACACAATGCGAGATGCCGTGATTCCACTATTGGTGCCCTTGGAGGCGGCGACCAAACCTTTACAAACAAGGTTGGGGCAATCTCCACAACTTAATTGAAGGCTCCCAACGACACCATGAAACTTCACCACAAGGGACTATGGCTCCGCAGTGACCTCAACCGTCTAGGGTGCTCAAACACCCAAGAGTAACAAGATCCGCAAGGAATTAGTGGGGGGAATTAAATTTCTCTTGATGGAAGTGTAGATCAGGGCCTTCTCAACCACTCCCGAGCAAATCAACAAGTTTGATTGGCTAGGGAGTGAGATCGGGCAAAAATGGAGCTTGGAGCAACAATGGAGTTTAGGATTGGAAGAGGTGGTCAACTAGAGGAAGAAGACACCCCTTATATAGCTGTGGAGAAAATCCAACAGTTGTCCACCTAACCAGCCCGTGACTTGCGGTACTACCGCTCCTGACCAGCGGTACTACCGTAAGGCCATGCGGTACTTCCGCCCCTGACCAGCGGTACTACCGCAAGGCCATGCGGCACTACCGTGAGGGACCGCGGTACTACCGCAGCAGCAGCAGGAGCTAGGACAGACCTGTAGCACAAGGGCCGAGGGCGGTACTGCCGCAGGCGCGGTACTACCGCTCCCCCTTGCGGTACTACCGCAAGGCAGGAAACTCCTAGCCTGGGATGAATAAAAATACATCCGTGCCTACTTCCGCTGGAAAACAGACGATGCAAAAATCCGACACAGTACTACCACTGAGGGGCGGTACTACCGCCTGGCAGCCGAGCCAGGCTGCGCGCGGTACTACCGCGCACGGGGTACGGTACTACCGCGGAGGCGCGGATGTAAAAAAGTACATCCGCCCCTACTATCGCGAAGAAGCGGCACTTGTCCTAGGGGCCACGGTACTACGGCTTCGGAGGAGCGGTACTACCATGGGCTCCTGCGGTACTACCGCGCCGAAGTACGGTACTACCGCTTCAGGGAGCAGTACTACCGCAAGCCCATCATCAGCAACCAGGACAAAGCAAAGAGGATAAACGGAGGATGCTCCAATGCGTATGGGAAAGGTGGAGACAAGGAAGAAAACGTGTATGTGATGATTCCACCTGAACCTTTCCGACACAGACCCCCTCTTAATAGTACGGCTTTCCTACGACTCAAATCCACCAAAAAGAAACGTAGAAAAACTCCGTCTTCAATAGTCTTCGATGGGCACCAAACCGTCTTGTGCCTAGCGATGAAATGTCTGGGAAACTCAAGGCACACCATTAGTACGCAAAAGCATTGTCATCAATCACCAAAACACCTTAGGGATAAATATGCCCTTACAATCTCCCACTTTTTGGTGGATTGATGACAATACGGGATTTGCACAAAGGGAAATAATATTGAGCAAACGCAGACCCCTCCTCTCTAGAATATAGACGGGCTCCCCCTAGATGTGTGCAAACTAGATGGGTGCTTTGGACTGCACGGCACACATACTAGGATCAAAACTCCCCCTATATTTTAGAGACAAGGCATATCTTGCAATAGTAAGGCTAACACTAGACAAGATAGCAAATACGAGCATATCATAAGTAGCACAATCATAAGCTCACTAAGATAGGATAGAGTGCATATGTCTTACACCATATGAGGATAAGTCTCAAAGGCGCAAACCAAACCAAAGCAAACGAGGTCCAAACGACAGAGCAAACACACCAAACACGACACATGACTCGCAAGCACGCAAATTCCTACACTCTCTCCCCCTTTGGCATCGAGATGCCAAAAAGGCAGAGAGGACACCTAGACACAAGGGGTGGCTCAGGCAGAGAAATCATCCCAACTCTCCTCGTGCTCCTTGTCAGACTCGGTGGCGGGGACGGTCTCCTCGATGTCCTCCTTAGAATTAGTCCACTTGTAGCCTTGCTTCGCCATCCATGCAGTCTCTAGCGTGATGACCTCCTCAGAACCGCCAGAGACGTCCTCTCCAAAGACCCTCATAATCTTCTTGTCACGGCGGCGACTCTCCTTGGATGCCACGTGAGTCCTGTACTGCCCCTTTGCTTGCATGCAGAAAAGAGTCTTCATCTTGTCCTTCAACTTCTTGGCCCACGAGGGCTCAGAGGAAGGATGGGGAGACCTAGCAGCACGGTCCTCAGCAACATCCTCTGCTCCAGCCTCCTCCTCATCAACATCCCTCCTAGCAGCAGACGTCTCAGCACGAGTAGTAGTGTTGGCCCAGTTGGGCTTGACATGGAGACTGATGGGCTCATGCCGAATCCAGTCTGGAGCAAGGAACTCATCACCAGGGTACAACTTCTACCAAGTCTCGGAGATCAACAGAAACATGTATGTTTCATAGATAGGTACCTTGCGGTTGAACACTGCAAACCGAAGCTCACACCACATGATGTGTGAGACATCAAGTGGCTGAGTCTGAGACACACGTGCCTCCTCGCACAGGAGCATCATATCCACCAGATAGGCATGAACCTTGTCCTTGTCGCCAATGCGAGGGAATAGAGAGTTGCGGAAGATGCGATACATGATATCCAGAAAGGAGTTCATCACCCATGTCGACTTGCCACTGGGAAGCACCTTCTCAACATAGAACGGTTGTATCTTGTTCTTGCTAGTAGACTCAGGATTGGCATGGGGGCAAACACCAACGGGTGTAGTGAGCCCGTCATCAGGAACTTGGAGCAGATCCATGAACTCCTTCCAGGTAGCAGTCAACTGACGGCCATTGGTCATCCAGGTCATCCTCCGCTCCTCCCCGGGGTGAAAGTAAACTAAGGCAAAGAACTGACAGATAAGCTCAGGGTCATAGTCAAGGTGGAAAGAGATCACATGTTCAATACCGAACCGCTCCACCAAATCCAGAGCTTCTCCAAAGTACTCACGAAACTTGTCCTTCCTCAAGTGATCCATGTCTATCCACTTGACATCCACACAGGTATTTTGCTTGTTCTTGATTACATCCAGATAAAAGAGAGTCTGCTGCTTGGTCCAAAACAACTCACAACCTCTGATGATAGCACGAGCATTCACATAAGGGTTGATCTTCTGGAGATGGACGTACTTAGCGAGGGGAATCTCGTCCATGCCCTTAGCGGGTTCCTTGTTCTTGCTAGCGGTGGTCTTGACATTGCGCTTGGGGGCACTGGAGCCCTCTGGTGCTTCATCTTGATGATTGCGCAGTCGCTTGGAGCCAGTGTCACGACTGGGATTGGAACAGCGAGAGCCACCACCTAAGAAACAAGAGAAAGCACACACAAAGAGCGAGAAGAATCAATGCAAAGACCTTAGCAAAACAAGATAAACAAGTAGAAAGCATACGTGGTAATTGCCACGAGAGAGATTGGACACCAAAGGTAGTACTGCCAGGTCGTGCGGTACTAAAATTTTAGTACCGCTCCTAGTCGCGGTAGTACCGTGTGAGGTCACGGTAGTACCGTGGCTTGGAGCGGTAGTAAGAGCTTAATGCCACAGCACGTGCGGTAGTACCGCACCGGACGGGTGGTAGTATCGGACAAGCGGTAGTACCGCACAAGAGGTGCGGTAGTACCGCACCGCGTCAGATCCGAACCACTTTTGAATCTGAGAAGAACCGCGAAACCACGACGGTACTACGGTTGATCAAATCTACCATGGGACAACATATCAAGTATAATTTCTACGCAACATGACTCTCCTACACCCTACTCTTGCAAAGATTTGGCCTCAAATCACAAGAACAACACGCATCTCCCCAAAAACCTAGAAGCAAAAGAACAACCAAGAAAGAGAGGGATTTAGGGAGAAACCTTGTTCCATGGCAAGAGGAAGTGGTGGGGAACGATCCCACCGGTCGGAATCCGAGGAGAGTGGCCGGAGGCGGAGATCCGGCGAGGACCTCCAGCGCCGTCCTTGAGCGAGAGAGAGGGAGAGACGGTGGGGAGAGAGACAAGTGAATGGGTATGGGGAGTTGGAACTCCCCTGCCCGAGTCATAACCCCCCACGCGCTCGTTAGCGCGGTAGTACCGCACTTCATTGCGGTAGTACCGCTCGGCGGAAGTACCACACCTGAGCGGTAGTACCGCTCTCCCAGGCAACAGTAAAAAATTACTACCGCGCTAGGTGCGGTAGTACCGTGCACCCCATATGCGGTAGTACCATGGCTGACCGCGGTAGTACCGCGGGCTTAAGAAGTTGCACATTTCAAACAAGAAAAAGAGGTCTTCGTACCGAATCTTCAAGCCAACAAGACACCACGCGAACACGCTCAACACAAAGAAAGAAAGGCAAGAGACAACAAGAAACAACCTCGAGACACAACCTCTCCAAAGAGAGGACGATGGCCGGAGCCACCTATGTTTGAGTCAATTGGTATGGCACCGCGAAGAACTATCCTTGGGCCCATGACCAAAACTCGTCTTTGAAGCACAAGTACCATCAAAAATGGATAATGTGGAAGAGTTGATCAATTTATGCATAATGGGGGGAGGGAGAGTTCATTGAGAGAACAACACTCCCCCTATGTCCATGCCTACATCTAAACAAGACAACAAGTTGAGTATGGTGGGCTGTGCAAGGGTTCAAGCAACATTGCTCGAATCAATGATATTTAGCTCATGCCTTAACTCGTGAAATCTTGCTTCATCCAACGGCTTTGTGAAAATATCTGCAAGGTTATCATGAGTGTTGACGTAGTTGAGCTCGATCTCCCCTCGCCTAATGTGATCCCGGATGAAGTGATACCGAATCTCAATATGCTTCGTCTTGAAGTGTTGCATCGAGTTGAGAGAAATCTTGATGGCACTTTCATTTTCACACCAAAGAGGCACTTTGTCACAAATGACACCGTAATCCTTTAAAGTTTGCCTCATCCATAAGAGTTGTGCACAACAACTACCGGCAGCTACATACTCTGCTTCAGTGGACGAGAGAGACACACAACTTTGCTTTTTGGAAGACCAACTTACCAAAGAGCAACCAAGGAATTGGCACCCTCCGGAAGTGGACTTCCTATCCACTTTGTCTCCCGCCCAATCGAAGTCCGAATACCCTACAAGCTTGAAGTATGCTCCTCTTGGGTATCATAAGCCAAAGTTTAGGGTATGAGCCAAATATCGAAAGATTCGCTTGACCGCCACAAAGTGACTTTCCTTAGGTGCGGCTTGAAACCATGCACAAATTCCCACACTCAACATGATATCCGGTCTAGATGCACAAAGGTAAAGCAATGATCCAATCATGGAGCGATATACCTTTTGATCCACCACTTAACCATTGGGATCGATGTCAAGTTGGCACTCGGTGGGCATTGAAGTGGAAGCCGGCTTGACATCACTTAGCTTGAATCTCTTGACCATGTCTTGAGTGTATTTGGCTTGGTTGATGAAGGTTCCTTCTCTTCTTTTCTTCACTTCGAACCCTAGAAAGAACTTCAACTCTCCCATGGAAGACATCTTGAACTTTCAGGTCATGAGAGCGGCGAATTCCTCATTGAAAGCTTTGTTAGGGGAACCAAAGATAATGTCATCAACATATAGTTGGCATACAAACAACTCCCCTTTGACCTTCTTAGTAAAAAGAGTGGGGTCGATTAGCCCAACTTCAAACCCACGATCTTGTAACAACTCGGTAAGGTGGTCATACCACACACGTGGGGCTTGTTTAAGCCCATAGAGTGCCTTATCGATTTGATACACAGGATCGGGAAAGTAGGGATCCTCGAACCCGGGGGGGTTGCTTGACATAGACCAAATCATTAATAGGACCATTAAGAAAAGCACTCTTCACATCCATTTGTTGCAACTTAAAGTTGTGATGAGAAGCATAAGCAATCAACATACGAATGGATTCAAGGCGAGCAACGGGAGCAAAGGTTTCACCGTAGTCGATACCCTCGACTTGGGAGTAGCCTTGTGCCACCAATCTTGCCTTGTTGCAAATGATGGTCCCATGAGCATCTAGCTTGTTCTTAAATATCCACTTGGTTCCAATGACATTGTGGTTCCCCGTTGGCCTTGGCACCAATCTCCACACCTTGTTGTACTCGAAGTTGTTGAGTTCTTCATGCATGGCATTAAGCCAATCCGGATCTTCGAGTGCTTCATATACCTTTTGGGGTTCAACACAAGAGACAAACGCGTGATGTTCACAATAGTTTGCCAATTGTCTACGAGTGCTTACCCCCTTTTGAATGCTTCCAAGTACATTCTTCATGAGATGATCCTTGGTGGAGAGCTTGGAAGCAATCTTGGCGGCACGACGCTCCAATTCCTCCTCGGTGGTGAGTTGAGGAGCGGTCACTTGATCATCTTGAGTGACGTCTTGAACTTGTTCTTGATCTTGAACTTTCTCGGAGGAGAGAACTTGACCTTGGGCATCACTTGGTGTGTCAACACCGTATTGAGCATGATCTTGCCCTTGGTCTTGTTCATGAGGATGAGGGCCTTCACTTTGTTCTTCGGAAGCATGTGGGCCTTGGATTGGTGATGGCTCCACTTGAGTGGAGCATTGTCCTTCTCCTTCGGCCACAAGGGGTTCCTCAATGGGTAGGATAAAACCAACACCCATTCTTCTTATGGCTTGAGGAGGAATTTCATCACCTACATCACAAGTGCCACTTTGCTCCACTTGGGAGCCGTTATTCTCATCAAACTCCACGTTACACGTCTCCTCAATAAGTCTCGTGGATTTATTGAGGACACGGTAAGCATGAGAGTTTGTAGCATAACCAACAAATATGCCCTCATAAGCTCTAGCCTCAAATTTAGACAACCGAACACCTTTCTTGAGAATGAAACACTTACACCCGAACACCCGAAAGTACTTGAGGTTAGGCTTGTTACCGGTGAGTATCTCATATGGAGTCTTGTTCAAGCCCTTATGGAGGTAGAGCCAATTGGATGCATGACATGCGGTGTTGATGGCTTCGGCCCAAAAGTTGTATGGAGACTTGAACTCCGCCATCATGGTCCTTGCTGCATCCATCAACGTCCGGTTCTTCCTCTCCGCAACACCAATTTGTTGAGGGGTGTAGGGTGCGGAATATTGATGCTTGATCCCCTCATCACTAAGAAACTCATCCAAGGTGTAGTTCTTGAACTCGGTGCCGTTGTCACTTCTTATTGTCAAGATCTTTGCATTGCGTTGACGTTGTGCTTCATTTGCAAAGTCAATGATGGTTTGTTGGGTCTCGCTCTTCCTCTTGAAGAAATACACCCAAGTATATCTTGAATAGTAATCCACAATCACCAAGAAATACTTCCTACCCCCAAGACTATCAAAGGATGGAGGCCCAAAGAGATCCAAGTGAAGGAGCCCCAAAGGCCTCTTCGAGTAAATGATAGTCGTGGGAGGGTGAGCCTTCTCATGAAGCTTTCCTTCGATACAAGCACTGCAAGCACGATCTTTAGCAAAACTAACATTCGTTAGTCCACGGACATGGTCACCCTTGAGAATACTTTGCAAAGATCTCATATTTACATGGGCCAAACGGCGATGCCAAAGCCATCCCACATCAACTTTAGCCATTAGGCATGTCGCGGTCTTAGTGGGTCGCTCCGAAAAGTTAATCACATATAGACCATTCTCGACATGCCCAACAAAGGCTACTTTAAGAGTCTTGCTCCACAAGAGGGCCACGATATCAATATCAAAGAAAGTGGCAAAGCCCATGATTGCAAGTTGACGAACGGAAAGTAAATTGTATGCAAGGGACTCAACAAGCATGACCTTCTCGGTCGTGAGATCATGAGAGATGACAACCTTGCCAAGTCCCAATACCTTAGAAGATGAGGCATCACCCCACTCGACATTGGTGGGCATAGATGGAATCTTGTGCACGTCCACCACCAAGTCCTTGCTTCCGGTCATATGATTTGTAGCTCCACTATCGAGCAACCATGATCCCCCACCGGAAGCAAACACCTACAAGAGATCAATGCTTGGTTTTAGGTACCCATTTTGTAATGGGTCCTTTGATGTTAGTAACAAGGGTCTTAGGAACCCCAATAGACCATTCAATGTACTCATGAGGAGAACCAACAAATTTGGCATAGACATGCCCATCACTAGCACGACATAACACATAAGAAGGATTAAAGTTGCCGGCTTTGTTGGGAGGGGTGGCATTGCCCTTTTTGACACCGCCACCCTTCGCATTGTTCTTCTTCTCCTTGGAAGCACTCTCTCCCTCCTTCATAAAAGTTTGCTTGAGAGGAGGAGGTCGTTTGGTCTTGTTACCCTTCTTCTTGTTCTTGGGCTTGGGTGCGAACCCAATCCCCTCCTTGGCCACAACTTCCTTTTGATTTCTCAAAAGGTCGTTTAGGTTCTTCTCACGTTGTATGCATGACACAAGGCCTTTATCAAGTTGCTCCTTCAACTTGACATTCTCCTCAATAAGATGCACATTCTCACAACAAGGGTTAGCAGCATTTGCATTATCAATTAACACCATACGAGGAAATGTGGCTTTCTCCTTGGTTAGCTTCACTTGGAGTTGATCATGAGACTCCTTGAGGGTATCATGAACACCCTTCAAGACTTTGTGAGCCTTGTCGAGAATGTAAAACTCCTCTTTGAGTCTAGCAAGATCAACCCCAAGCTTTGCCTTCTCAGAGTTTAGCACACGAGAAACAACAAGCGCATTATCAAGATCTTTCTTTAATTTAGCATGATCATCGTTGTGAGACTCCTCAAGAGCCAAATGAAGACCATGCTCTTCCTCAAGAGCATTGGAAAGATCTGAAATCTCATCGGCATAGTCACGACTATGCCCCTCCATCTTAGAGACGGTATCTTCGTGAGCCTCGATCATGTCATTGGCTTCACCAAGTTGTTCCAAGAGAGCAACAAAGTGCTTCTTGGATTTACCCTTGAGTTTACCCATAAAGGCCTCAAACTCATTCACCTCCACATTAGTTCCCTCATGTTCATCAATGCTATCCGTCGAAGAAGGATGATTAATGATGGTAGTTTTGATGTTGGGGGTTACCTTATTGGTGGCTTTAGCCATGAGGCACTTGGCGGTGATGCTCTCATTGAGTGAGTCGAAGAGAGACACCCGTGGAGTCGTCGCAATGGCAACAGAGGCCATGGCAACCGACTCACCATCTTCATCATCCTCATTGTACTCTTCTTGTACCACCAATGCCTTGGGAGGAGTCTTCTTGGTGAAGTTGCTCTTGTTGGGGAACGACTTGGCCTTGTCCTTTCGGATGAGCTTGCCACCATTGTCTTCCCTCTTCTCATAAGGGCACTCCTCAACAAAGTGGCTTACATTGCCACAATTGAAACAAGTCCTCACTCGTTGCTTGCCCTTTGCGCCACTTGAATTGTTCTTGTTGAAGTTGGGCCTTGAGTTCTTCTTGCTCCAAAATTGCCTTGAAGCAAGGGCCATGTGTTCATGATAGGCATACTTCGTATCTTCGAGGTTGCTCTCCTCTTCTTCCTCTTCATCCTCTTCCTCCATACTAACCTTGGCCTTTAGAGCAAGGTTGGGTTTCTTTACTCTTTGAGAGCGAAGTACTGCATTGTCGGCGGTCTTGTCCAAGATGCTCATAGCAACGAAATCATCCAACACATCACTTGAGGACAAGGTGTGGAAGTCCGGCCTTTGACGAATGATGGAGGACATGGCTTTGTGGTAGGGCATCATTGCCTTGAGGAATTTGCGCTTGATCCAATTGGCATCCGTGTCCTTACTTCCATGATCTAGGAGTGAGACCGCGAGTTTGGTTACCCTCCGATAGAGCTCACGAGGTTCTTCATCTTATTTCATTGCAAACTCATCAGCTTCATCTTGCACCACTTCATAGTTGGAGCGTTGAATGCTTGCGCCTCACCGGTAGAGGAAAACCACTTGGTGCCAAGCATCTTTGGCCAAGGAGTAGGGTCGGAGATGAGGAAGGTCTTCGGGTGGGATAGCTTCTTGAATGATGAAGAGAGCATTCTCATTGAATTGATTATCCGCGGCTTCTCTTGGAGTGAAGTTGCTTCGGTCATGCGGATAGAAACCTTCTTCAATGACTCTCCAAATGTTAGTGTTCACATGATTTAAATGACGCTTAAAACGATAGACCCAAGAATCAAATTCTACATTCTTCTCAATCTTAGGGGTCGGGCCGACATGATTCAAATGAGTGGAAGGGAGAGGTCCACCATAGACAAGTGGAGGTTCCACATGGGCAAAGATGCCGGTGCCACTTTTACCACTAGAAGGAAGGCTTTCTCGCTAGTAGCTTCCCCCTTGTCGGAGGTAGCATCCGTCACCTTGTTGGCGGGATCACCCACTTTCAACGGTGCGGTGGAAAGTTTAAGCCCTTCTAAGAATTCATTAAACATGCCTTTGACCTCGGTCGTCATGGAGGTTTTCAATGTGTCCAATGCCACATTGAACTCCTCACAAGAGACCGCGGTTCCCCCATCTCCCGTAGAAGATACCGAATTTGCACCAGAGTGCTCCTCCTCACCTTCTACGATGTCAACCATACTCTTCGGACGGTAAAGTCCTTAATAAAGAGATGATGCTCTAATACCAATTGAAAGGATCGATATAGTTGACTAGAGGGGGGGGTGAATAGGCAACTAACAATTTTTAGCTTTTCTTTAACAATTTAAACTTTGCATCAAAGTAGGTTTTCTAGATATGCAACTAAGTGAGCAATCTATATGATGCAACAATGATAAGTACACAAGCAAGCAAGAGATATATCACAAATAAGCTTGCACAAGTAAAGGCACGAGATAACCAAGAGTGGAGCCGGTGGAGACGAGGATGTCTTACCGAAGTTCCTTCCCTTTGAAGGGAAGTACGTCTCCGTTGGAGCGGTGTGGAGACACAATGCTCCCCAAGATGCCACTAGGGCCACCGTATTCTCCTCACGCCCTCACACAATGCGAGATGCTGTGATTCCACTATTGGTGCCCTTGGAGGCGGCGACCAAACCTTTACAAACAAGGTTGGGGCAATCTCCACAACTTAATTGGAGGCTCCCAGCGACACCATGAAACTTCACCACAATGGACTATGGCTCCGCGGTGACCTCAACCGTCTAGGGTGCTCAAACACCCAAGAGTAACAAGATTCGCAAGGGATTAGTGGGGGGAATTAAATTTCTCTTGGTGGAAGTGTAGATCAGGGCCTTCTCAACCACTCCCGAGCAAATCAACAAGTTTGATTGGCTAGGGAGTGAGATCGGGCGAAAATGGAGCTTGGAGCAACAATGGAGCTTAGGATTGGAAGAGGTGGTCAATTAGAGGAAGAAGACACCCCTTATATAGCTGTGGGCAAAATCCAACCGTTATCCACCTAACCAGCCCGTGACTTGCGGTACTACTGCCCCTGACCAGCAGTACTACCGTAAGGCCATGCGGTACTTCCGCCCCTGACCAGCGGTACTACCGCAAGGCCATGCGGCACTACCGTGAGGGACCGCGGTACTACCGCAACAGCAACAGGGGCTAGGACAGACCTGTAGCACAACGGCTGAGTGCGGTACTGCCGCAGGCGCGGTACTACTGCTCCCCCTTGCAGTACTACCGCAAGGCAGGAAACTCCTAGCCTGGGAAGAGCGCGGATGAATAAAAATACATCCGTGCCTACTTCCGCTAGAAAACAGACGATGCAAAAATCCGACACAGTACTACCGCCTGGCAGCTGAGCCAGGCCGCGCGCGGTACTACCGCGCACGGGGTGCGGTACTACCGCGGAGGCGCAGATGTAAAAAATTACATCCGCCCCTACTACCGCGAAGAAGCGGCACTTGTCCTGGGGGCCACGGTACTACGGCTCCGGAGGAGCGGTACAACCGTGGGCTCCTGCGGTACTACCGCGCCGAAGTACGGTACTACCGCTGGTGCCTGCGGTACTACCGCTCCAGGGAGCAGTACTACCGCAAGCCCATCATCAGCAACCAGGACAAAGCAAAGAGGATAAACGGAGGATGCTCCAATGCGTATGGGAAAGGTGGAGACAAGGAAGAAAACGTGTACGTGATGATTCCACCCGAACCTTTCCAACACGGACCCCCTCTTAATAGTACGGCTTTCCTACGACTCAAATTCACCAAAAAGAAACGTAGAAAAACACCGTCTTCAATAGTCTTCGAGGGGCACCAAACCGTCTTGTGCCCAGCGATGAAACGTCTGGGAAACTCAAGGCACACCATTAGTCCGCAAAAGCATTGTCATCAATCACCAAAACACCTTAGGGATAAATATGCCCTTACAACTGTGAAGCAGAACATACGCACAGATCAACATCACATAAGTTTCCCATGATTTTTTTCTTACTCCTGCTGTTATGCGCTGCCTCTCGACAACTTTCCTCTTTTGCTAGTGAAGCCTTGTATACCCTTATGACATAACTTGTGGTAGGCCAGATACGAACGGTTTTCACATTTGTCTCTTCGCAAGTGGTATTGAGGCGAGTGGTTCCTATTCCTACGCCAATGAAGCTACCGACTCCTCGCCCCCCCCCCCTTCTCATCGCTCTGGCGGCGGCGGCTGGGCGGGGGAGTCCGCTTTCTTCTTGTGACGCCCGGATAATTAAGCGACAGTAAAACTCTGCTAATGAGACCACATCACCTTTGTTACTGTTGCTAATCTTTCGTTAGTACAAAACCGATTCAAAATCAATTCAAAATATGGCAAACAACAAAAGTTTTCAAACGTTAAAACTAAAATGTTCAAAGTGCGACAAATAAATCCTAAATCATAATGGTGGAGGAACCACATTTTTGTAGAAGGATTAAATGCACTAAAATGGTTCAAACAGTAGCAAAAACAACTATTTAAACGCCTTTGGTATTTTATAAAATACTAAACTATTTTATATCGGGCCATAGCTTCTTACAGTAGTGGATTGTTCTGAAACATTATTTTAGGGGTTGTAGTCATATTTTGCTAAACTAAAATTAATATGTAACTAAAATAAAACAAAAAAGAAAAATAACAAAAAGTAAAACTAAAAAAAAAGACCAACCCCCCCCCCACGCTGGGCCAACCGGCCGGCCCAGCCGGCCCTCCTCTCTGGCCTACAAGGCCACACCCCCCCGAACCCTAACCCCCACCCGATCCCCACTCTCCCCCACTCGTCCCACCCCCGCGCGTCTCCCTCGCCCCTCCCCGATCTGGATCGGGGGAGACGGCGCCTCGACCCCGCCGCCTCATCCCTGCGCCCCGTCACCGGCCGGCGCCGCCCATCTCCGCCGGCGCCTCCTCATCGCCTCCCCACACCGCCTCCTCAACCCCCCCCCCCCCCCCCCCCCCCCCCCCCCCCCCCCCCCCCCCCCCCCCCCCCCCCCCCCCCCCCCCCCCCCCCCCCCCCCCCCCCGACCGGCCTCCTGGCGCCACCCCGCCATCGCCACCTCGACCCCGACCTCGTAGCCCGAAGCCGTCCCGGACGCCGCCGGACTTCGCCGTCGCGCAGCACGTCGTCCCCGTCCTCCTCCTCGTCACCCGCTGCCTAGCCCCTACACCGGACGGTGAGGCCCTCGGCCTCCTCTTCTCCACTCCGCTGCTCGCTGATGCCTGCGACCACCGCACCGAACGGATCCGGCCGCGCTCACCCTCGCCCGTGGCCGCATCTCGCACCTCGTTCCCGACCGGCCAGTGCGTGTCCATGGTCCCGCGATCGCCTGCTCGCTGCAGCTCGTCGCCCGCCCCTGCTCCTCTGTCCGCCGCGGCCCGCTGCTGCTTCGTCGCGTCCGCCGTTCCCCGCACGGGCCACAGCCCCCTGTTGCCCGGCCCCGCCACTCGCCGGAGCTAGCCGCCCCTTTCCCCCCTACCTCACCAGATTCTGGCGCCCCGCCTCGCCCCTGGTGGCCTCGCGTGCGGGTGTCCCTGCGCCCGCACCGCCCGATCGGGCGCACCCGATCCGCTAAGGCCCAGTGGCCCTATGACAACGGGGGCCCACCCCCAGAACGTTTTAATTAAAAAAAGAAAGAAAAAAATAATAAATAAAAAAATAATAATAATAATAATTAATTAGTTAATTAATTAAGGAATTAATTAAGTTAATTAATTATAATTAGATTAACCTAATCACTAATTAACCTAATTAACTGTTAGTTAATTAAAACAGAGTATGACGAACGGGACCCACACGTCAGTTGACCATTCAACGCCTCTGTTGACTGCTGACGTCATGCTGACGTCAGCGTGCACTGTTCTGGATAATGTTTAATTAAAATAATTAACTAAATACTAAAAATGATTTTAATCTTTTAAAATTAATATAAAATAAACCGTATCTCGGATGAAAAAGTTTTATACATGAAAGTTGCTCAGAACGATGAGACGAACCCGGCTACGCAGCCCGTTCGTCCGCCACGCATCCCTAGCATAGAGAACACACGACTTTCCCCCTCCGGATCCTCTGCCTGAAAACGCGAAACACCGGGGATACTTCCCCGGATGTTATCCCCCTTCACCGGTATCACCTACTACCGCGTTAGGGCACCCCTAACGCCGTTACTTGACATGTCATGCATCACTATGCATATGCTTGCTTAAATATTTATTGTTTCTCCCCCCCTTTTTTCTCGATAGACACCGAGACCGACGCCGCTGCTACCCAGTACGACTACGGAGTTGACGACCCCTCTTTCTTGCCAGAGCAACCAGGCAAGCCCCCCCCCTTGATCACCAGATATCGCCTACTCTCCTCTTTACTGCTTGCATTAGAGTAGTGTAGCATGTTACTGCTTTCCGTTATTCCTATCCTGATGCATAGCCTGTCCTTGTTACTACTGTTGTTACCATTACCTGCTATCCTACTGCTTAGTATAGAATGCTAGTGTTCCATCAGTGGCCCTACACTCTTGTCCGTCTGCCATGCTATACTACTGGGCCGTGATCACTCGGGAGGTGATCACGGGTATATTACTATATACTTTCTACAGGATACATGTGGTGACTAAAGACGGGTCGGCTTGTGGAGCACCCGCGAGTGATTCACGGATTGGGGGCTGAAAGGACCTTTGTCCCAACGGCCCTCTGTGTGGATCTTTGAGGTGGAGCGACAGGGCAGGTTCCGACCACCTAGGAGAGAGGTGGGCCTGGCCCTGGTCGGCGTTCGCGGATACTTAACACGCTTAACGAGATCTGGGTATTTGATCTGAGTCTGGCCATTTGGTCTATACGCACTAACCATCTACGCGGGAGTAGTTATGGGTATCCCGGCGTCGTGGTATCAGCCGAAGCCTTCGTGACGTCAGCGACTGAGTGGCGCGCGCCGGATTGGACTGGAAGGCCACTAGGCTAGGTCTGCTTTCGGCCGCGTTCGCAACGTGCAGGTGTGCTAAGGGCGATGGGCCCAGACCCCTGGGCGCTTAGGTTTAGACCGGCGTGCTGACCTCTCTGTTGGTCTAGGTGGGGCTGCGACGTGTTGATCTTCCGAGGCCGGGCATGACCCAGGAAAGTGTGTCCGGCCAAATGGGATCGAGCGTGTTGGGGTATGTGGTGCACCCCTGCAGGGAAGTTAATCTATTCGAATAGCCGTGATCTTCGGTAACAGGACGACTTGGAGTTGTACCTTGACCTTATGACAACTAGAACCGAATACTTAATAAAACACACCCTTCCAAGTGCCAGATACAACCGGTGGTCGCTCTCTCTCAGGGATACGAGGAGGGGATCGCCGGGTAGGATTATTGCTATGTGATGTTACTTGGAGGACTTCAACCTACCCTCTTCTACCTGTTGTAAGACGAAGGTGACCAGAAGCGTAGTCTTCGATAAGACTAGCTATCCCCCTCTTATTCTGGCTTTCTGCAGTTCAGTCCACCGATATGGCCCTTTACACATTTACCCATGCATATGTAGTGTAGCTTCTTGCTTGCGAGTACTTTGGATGAGTACTCACGGTTGCTTCTCCTTCTTTCCCTCTATCCCTTCTACCTGGTTGTCGCAACCAGATGTTGGAGCCCAGGAGCCAGACGCCACCGTCGACGATGACCCCTACTACACCGGAGGTGCCTACTACTACGTGATGCCCGCTGACGACGACCAGGAGTAGTTAGGAGGATCCCCGGCAGGAGGTCTGCGCCTCTTTCGATCTGTATCCCAGTTTGTGCTAGCCTTCTTAAGGCAAACTTGTTTAACTTATGTCTGTACTCAGATATTGTTGCTTCCGCTGACTCGTCTATGATCGAGCTCTTGTATTCGAGCCCTCGAGGCCTCTGGCTTGTAATATGATGCTTGTATGACTTATTTTATTTGTAGAGTTGTGTTGTGACATCTTCCCGTGAGTCTCTGATCTTGATCATACACGTTTGCGTGTATGATTAGTGTACGGTTAAATCGGGGGCGTCACAAGTTGGTATCAGAGCCGACTGCCTGTAGGAATCCCCCTTCCACACTCGTTGGCCGAAGTTGAGTCTAGTCGATGAAAATTGTTTTACTAACATGGCTGTGCGGCTTACGGGCCCACATCGCCATTGGATGGTATTAGGATCTTTTATTCCTCGTCTATACTCTGGGACTCTGATCTCTCTTCTATTCGGATTAAATGATTTTGCTAAAATCTAACTTTAGGTTCTCGAAGATACTTCCTCCCGAAGAGCCCCATTCAGGCCAGATGATCGCCTGCTGCACCAGAAGATTTCGTAGTTACTCTCTGCTACTGTTTCGGGACTTTATGCCCATCGCCTTTGCAAATTCCCTACCACTGTTATACCATTATGGATAACTACATCCACTTGCCCTTTCAAATCCCATTGATCTTGTTATTACAAGATACACCGAAAATTCTCTGTATTGTTCCGAGAATATTTTGTGCCTACTGACTTGCAGTTCCTCGCCACCTGAATACCCCTACGGATAATATCTCGCCCTTATCGAGTATCTGCTCATCCCTAGTTGTTCATGTGTTTCACAATGGTCATCGAAATACTATTCGATCCTCCAAAAATCCTTAGTAGCTTATTGCTCTGCAATACTTGTCTGCTTGCATGATGGATGCTTTCCATATGTCTGGCAATATTCGTTAGTATCCTTAGGCACCGTCATTTTGATCCCTTTGATTCAACATGAGTGCGAATGCACGCAATCATCAGTTGATCCTTTTAAATTATCTTTCCGGCTCAGACGTCATTTTGAACATGGGCTGGTTCTCAACAAATCCAATTGTCGTCGATTGTACCCCTAAGGCTATTCAACTTATCCATCCTAATCAGAACATTGCTTCTGATCCCTTGATTTGAAAATCATAATTCCTTTGCAATTGAGCTCTGGATTAGTCAGTTGTTTCCATAATCCAATGCCTTTGCATTCTTTCTTCTTCTGGTAGAGTACCGCTACTCACATCAGCTCCATTGTGTATCGTCAGATCCATTGTTTGATTTCATCCGACATCGTCCTTAATGTTCAATAACCTTGTGATCCTTTCCACAGGTATATAATGCCTTTGGTAAACTGTATCCTCTACCTTGTCATCCATGCTCTACTTTTGAGCTTGTGTTATTTACTCCTGAAGTTTGTGATATATGTTCCTAAGATAACCGATGGTTTGAACTAATGCCTTCCCTAATTTGTGCAAACCCGGAAGATTTCACGGGTCATACTTATCTGGTATTGCACCAGGTAAAACTTTCAACAACTAATGTCATTTTCAAAATACAAGAGGTGAATGAAAGGTTATGCGTTGAACAAGTGGGAGTCGACCTTGAACCCTGTGTTCATGCCCATGGACACGATGTATACCTGATCATGGAAGCTTCTCTTAAAATAATTATCCCCTTGTTACAAGATCATCTTGTATCCTTGGATGTGTTTTAGACCAAAATTTCTTCCTTTGATCCATTTCTTGGACAAGTTAAAGTACTTGTCTTCTGCAGTTCATTATACCTGTCCAATCCTTATTCTGATTTACCTTCGAGTATTACCCTCTGGTGTCTCGAGAATAACACGGAACTACATAACTTCTTATGAGTTCTTCATCAACCATTATTCTCGTCAATTCCATTTTTCCAACGGGTTCTGAGTTGTTAGGACCCCTCAAGGACACCGACAAGTGAATCAATTCCGCGCTCCGACTCAATAAGTTAATCTCCGTTGCTTATGAGTTTAATAATCCTTCAAGTCACTCCTAGCCTGATCGGCTATATCATTACCATGTTAAATTTTAACTGTGCTACCCGGTCCTTCTTCCCGTAGCACAATTATTTGACAATGAGCTAAGCTTACGTCGATTTTCCTCATCATATCATTTTGCCTTGAACAACAAGCTTGATTTCAAGTTGTGCCGTACCCATGGTTCCAATAACCTTTCGCTTCATCATTCCTTTGAATTGATGTCGTTGCTGGTTGATTACATCTTCATGAAACCTCTCGACAAAAGTGTCATGATCATCATCAACATTCTGAGTGTTTCCAGGATATCAATTGAATTCTTGATGAGAAATAGCATCCTTTGCCCTCGATGATTTGGGTTATCATCGACAACATTATTGCATTCCCTCCAACACAAAACTTGTTCCTGATTTGTGTTGTACCTTGAGTTCCATGCTATCCGACTTATGATATGTTCTACCGCGGAGTATTACCATATTTAATGTCAAGAAGGTTGTGAGGATTGCTCCACCTCTTAAGAATTCTTGCTATAATGATACTTCTCACCATCACCATTCTTTCTTGGTCCTCGTGTTGATTCCAACCGGGGTACCCACAAGTGAACGGTGGGGTATGGATTCTGCACTTCTAGCAACCCTATGGCTTTGAAGTTAATGATCGAAATTTCATTCTTAGACTATCGGTTGCTGAACCACCGTTCTAACATTGATCATGCTACATAACCCCATAATTCGGGTGCACCTTTCAACCAATGTTTAATTGTGTATGTTTTCCTCGAGCATACTTCATTATATTATTTGATCTGAAAATGTTATCTCCTTGTTCACATAATCGTGGAAATCCATCTTTTGGAGATATCAATGAATTGTCACTGAGTTCATCAGCTACCTCCTCATCCTCTTCTTGGTTTAATGATGAACTCTTGTTTTGGAACTCCCTTCCATAAGTTCATTTCCCCGAGAATCTTACATGGTCATCTCGTCAAAATTATGTTGGACCTTTTTCTTCTCAGGCATCCTAATGTCTGAGGTATCCTGACACCAATCGGATCTGAACCTCGGTCATATATGATGGTTGGGACATTTTTCAAGAGTCATAACATTGGTCCTTATATGACTCGGTAAGGTGATGTCATGCCTAGCACACCTCACCGGAGTACCTAATGTTTTAGTTTCCTTTTTAGCAAGGATGACCATTCTTCCATGAGGAAATGGAATGACTTTCTTTATAAATTGTTCCTGGTGAATCCTTTGTATATCCAAAGTCCGACCTTTGATGGAAGACCATGTCAATGCTATCTCAAAGAATGTCTGTGGTACTCTCTTCATCAACAAGAACATTTGAAGCCCAATGCTAATTGTTTCTTGCTCAACTATCCAAACAACGCTATATGGATAATGTCATGAAATTTCTCTCCCCTTACCTAGAGGCTTTTCTACTTAATATCCGGGCTTGGATATCATACTCTGCTTGTTCTTGGGAAGGATATACCCCCGAAATATGTGTTTTAACACATTTTCCTTTCCATTGTTCTGTTTAATCTGATAATCATATTTTCCTTTCCATTGTTTGGTTTAACCTTTCTTGTGATCTATATGATCTAAGCAGTAATATTCTCCTGCTTAAGTAAACCCCTCGTTGTACAATTCTGTCAGCAAGACCCTGTTACTATTGTTGATGACATTTCGGTAGCCACCGATGGACGAGAACTTTGCATATTGGTCCGCCTCGTGGCAACGAGCAGGAAAATGGTTCTCTTCGTCCCTCGCCCTTGGTATCGACGTTGTTGCCGACATAATCAACAGGCTACCCTATGGCATGTCTTGCTATCATGACCGTGCAAGATGTCAGTCCCCTTCCTACTTTTAACCTCATGGTGGACCCATAACCCAAAGTTCCACAGGATTGAAACCTGACCTCCTGTACACACTGTTGTCAAAGTTATTCCTCGCGCTTGACTTCTTATGTAATTCACGGGCCACCTGCCAGGAGATCTATTCTGGTTTCAACCGCAATGCTTATTCGTTGCTCTGAACCCTCTTTCCTGCTCTGCTTCAGGCATCTAAAGATTGCTTATCCGCTTGAAGCTTATTACTATACCTTCTTACTTTACTCTCGATATTTTCTTAAGTATCTATTCGAGAGTTACTTTCTACCACATTCCCTGAGTTATCCGCCAGATAGTCAACCTTGTAAGGTCCGTTCTTCCGTAATACCCCCTTATCCTTTCGTAAGTACAATGGAGTTCCCGAAGGAAGACAACTTCATAATGATGCATTGGAATAAAGAATTGAAGACATCAATGAAAGGGATTAACTTCTTCGAGAAGATCCGTTAGAACATCGTAACCAGAACTTTCCCCCTTACTCCCCTCTTAAATCTCGGGACGAGATTTCTTGTAGTGGAGGAGAATTGTGATGCCCGGATAATTAAGCGACAGTAAAACTCTGCTAATGAGACCACATCACCTTCGTTACTGTTGCTAATCTTTCGTTAGTACAAAACCGATTCAAAATCAATTCAAAATATGGCAAACAACAAAAGTTTTCAAACGTTAAAACTAAAATGTTCAAAGTGCAACAAATAAATCCTAAATCATAATGGTGGAGGAACCACATTTTTGTAGAAGGATTAAATGCACTAAAATGGTTCAAACAGTAGCAAAAACAACTATTTAAACGCCTTTGGTATTTTATAAAATACTAAACTATTTTATATCGGGCCATAGCTTCTTACAGTAGTGGATTGTTCTGAAACATTATTTTAGGGGTTGTAGTCATATTTTGCTAAACTAAAATTAATATGTAACTAAAATAAAACAGAAAAGAAAAATAACAAAAAGTAAAACTAAAAAAAAAGACCAACCCCCCCCCCCCCACGCTGGGCCAACCGGCCGGCCCAGCCGGCCCTCCTCTCTGGCCTACAAGGCCACCCCCCCCCGAACCCTAACCCCCACCCGATCCCCACTCTCCCCACTCGTCCCACCCCCGCGCGTCTCCCTCGCCCCTCCCCGATCTGGATCGGGGGAGACGGCGCCTCGACCCCGCCGCCTCATCCCTGCGCCCCGTCACCGGCCGGCGCCGCCCGTCTCCGCCGGCGCCTCCTCATCGCCTCCCCACACCGCCTCCTCAACCCCCCCCCCCCGACCGGCCTCCTGGCGCCTCTGCTTCCTCCCGGCGCGCCCCGCCATCGCCGCCTCGACCCCGACCTCGTCGCCCGAAGCCGTCCCGGACGCCGCCGGAGGCCGGTCGGGGGGGGCGGGTTGAGGAGGCGGTGTGGGGAGGCGATGAGGAGGCGCCGGCGGAGACGGGCGGCGCCGGCCGGTGACGGGGCGCAGGGATGAGGCGGCGGGGTCGAGGCGCCGTCTCCCCCGATCCAGATCGGGGAGGGGCGAGGGAGACGCGCGGGGGTGGGACGAGTGGGGGAGAGTGGGGATCGGGTGGGGGGTTAGGGTTCGGGGGGTGGCCTTGTAGGCCAGAGAGGAGGGCCGGCTGGGCCGGCCTAGCCCTACACGCGGTGAGGCCCTCGGCCTCCTCTTCTCCTCTCCGCTGCTTGCTGATGCCTGCGACCACCGCATCGAACGGATCCGGCCGCGCTCACCCTCGCCCGTGGCCGCATCTCGCACCTCGTTCCCGACCGGCCAGTGCGTGTCCATGGTCCCGCGATCGCCTGCTCGCTGCAGCTCGTCGCCCGCCCCTGCTCCTCTGTCCGCCGCGGCCCGCTGCTGCTTCGTCGCGTCCGCCGTTCCCCGCACGGCCACAGCCCCCTGCTGCCCGGCCCCGCTGCTCGCCGGAGCTGGCCGCCCCTTTCCCCCCTACCTCGCCAGATTCTGGCGCCCCGCCTCGCCCCTGGTGGCCTCGCGTGCGGGTGTCCCTGCGCCCGCACCGCCCGATCGGGCGCACCCGATCCGCTAAGGCCCAGTGGCCCTATGACAACGGGGCCACCCCAGAACGTTTTAATTAAAAAAAAGAAAAAAATAATAAATAAAATAATAAATTAATTAGTTAATTAATTAAGGAATTAATTAAGTTAATTAATTATAATTAGATTAACCTAATCACTAATTAACCTAATTAACTGTTAGTTAATTAAAACAGAGTATGGCGAACGGGACCCACACGTCAGTTGACCAGTCAACGCCTCTGTTGACTGCTGACGTCATGCTGACATCAGCATGCACTGTTCTGGATAATGTTTAATTAAAATAATAACTAAATACTAAAAATGATTTTAAATCTTTTAAAATTAATATAAAATAAACCGTATCTCGGATGAAAAAGTTTTATACATGAAAGTTGCTCAGAACGACGAGACGAAGAAGATACGCAGCCCGTTTATCCGCCACGCATCCCTAGCATAGCGAACACGCAACTTTCCCCCTCCGGTTCATCTGTCCGAAAACGCGAAACACCGGGATACTTTCCCGGATGTTTTCCCCCCTTCACCGGTATCACCTCATACCGCGATAGGCACCCCTAGCCGCCTTGTCATGTCATGCATCACTATGCAATATGCTGCTTAAATATTTATTGTTTCTCCCCCCTCTTCTCTCGCTAGACACTGAGACCGACGCCGCTGCTACCCAGTACGACTACGGTTGACGACCCCTCTTTCTTGCCAGAGCAACCAGGCAAGCCCCCCCTTTGATCACCAGATATCGCCTACTCTTCCTCTACTGCTTGCATTAGAGTAGTGTAGCATGTTACTGCTTTCCGTTTTATCCTATCCTGATGCATAGCATGTCCTTGCTACTACTGTTGTTACCTTTACCTGCAATCCTAATGCTTAGTATAGGATGCTAGATTTCATCAGTGGCCCTACATCCTTGTCCGTCTGTCATGCTATACTATCGGGCCGTGATCACTCGGGAGTTGATCACGGGTATATTAACTATATGCTTTATACATGATACATGTGGTGACTAAAGACGGGTCGGCTTGTGGAGCACCGCGAGTGATTACACGGATTGGGGGCTGAAAGGACCTTTGTCCCAACGGCCCTCTGTGTGGATCTTTGAGGCGGAGCGACAGGGCAGGTTCCGACCACCTAGGAGAGAGGTGGGCCTGGCCCTGGTCGCGCGTTCGCGGATACTTAACACGCTTAACGAGATCTGGGTATTTGATCTGAGTCTGGCCATTGGTCTATACGCACTAACCATCTACGCGGGAGTAGTTATGGGTATCCCGGCGTCGTGGTATCAGCCGAAGCCTTCGTGACGTCAGCGACTGAGTGGCGCGCGCCGGATTGGACTGGAAGGCCACTAGGCTAGGTCTGCTTTCGGCCGCGTTCGCAACGTGCAGGTGTGCTAAGGGCGATGGGCCCAGACCCCTGGGCGCTTAGGTTTAGACCGGCGTGCTGACCTCTCTGTTGGTCTAGGTGGGGCTGCGACGTGTTGATCTTCCGAGGCCGGGCATGACCCAGGAAAGTGTGTCCGGCCAAATGGGATCGAGCGTGTTGGGGTATGTGGTGCACCCCTGCAGGGAAGTTAATCTATTCGAATAGCCGTGATCTTCGGTAACAGGACGACTTGGAGTTGTACCTTGACCTTATGACAACTAGAACCGGATACTTAATAAAACACACCCTTCAAGTGCCAGATACAAACCGGTGGTCGCTCTCTCACAGGGCGACGAGGGGAGGATCATCGGTAGGATTATGCTATGCGATGTTACTTGGAGGACTTCACCTACTCTCCTTCTACTGTAAGACGAAGGCTGACCAGAAGCGTAGTCTTCGAAAGGATTAGCTATCCCCCTCTTATTCTGGCTTTCTGCAGTTCAGTCCACCGATATGGCCCTTTACACATTTACCCATGCATATGTAGTGTAGCTTCTTGCTTGCGAGTACTTTGGATGAGTACTCACGGTTGCTTTCTCCTTCTTTCCCTCTATCCCTTCTACCTGGTTGTCGCAACCAGATGTTGGAGCCCAGGAGCCAGACGCCACCGTCGACGATGACCCCTACTACACCGGAGGTGCCTACTACTACGTGATGCCCGCTGACGACGACCAGGAGTAGTTAGGAGGATCCCAGGCAGGAGGTCTGCGCCTCTTTCGATCTGTATCCCAGTTTGTGCTAGCCTTCTTAAGGCAAACTTGTTTAACTTATGTCTGTACTCAGATATTGTTGCTTCCGCTGACTCGTCTATGATCGAGCTCTTGTATTCGAGCCCTCGAGGCCTCTGGCTTGTAATATGATGCTTGTATGACTTATTTTATTTGTAGAGTTGTGTTGTGATATCTTCCCGTGAGTCCCTGATCTTGATCGTACACGTTTGCGTGTATGATTAGTGTACGGTTAAATCGGGGGCGTCACACTTCTGTACAATGTCTAGGTATAGGATTAGTTTTTCGGATGACGATGCTTAGTCGGTGCCTATGTTGTCATCATGAATAAAAGTTTTTGGGCCATTTCCTTGTAGCCAGGTGAGGCCTTCAAGACGACGGCGGAGGTCTTGCTCGGGGGGTCATGTTTCTTCGACTTTTGTCCGCATCACGTCGGGTGTCATGGCAGAGCTAGAAGTGCTTGTGTTGCAGGTGGTTGGCATTGCGGGCCGACATCATCCGCGAGATGGTTTTGGAGCCTCTCGGTGGCGTCACCGTTCGAGACCTTCAGGGTCGCGATTCAAGCGGTGTGGACATTTGCTTCGGCTGACAACCCACAACAAGTGTAGCACCGTTCGCGGGTGGCACCTGTTCAGAGGCTCACAATGCAGCTTTGCTGATATGGCCTTCTCTTGGATTTTGCCTTAGTGGAGACTGTTTCTTCTCTCTGTCGAACACTTCATCGACAGCGGTGGTTGAAGTTTTTCAGTCAATGTATTGGCGATTGCAGGGGTGAATAAGGATTTTTCTGCAAATTTACTTTGTTGGGAGTACTTTATGTACTTTCGAAAATCCTTTTCTGAGACCGGGCTCATCTGCACCCGTGTTGAATAAAAAATCAAAACAAATACTAGAATTTTTTTAAAAAATTCCATTTTCCCCCATGGTAGAAAATTTGATGCGTGAGGTCCGCTCCAATTTTCAAATCATTTGGACAAATGAGCAACTCTCGGCAAAAAAGACAAATTTAGGGTTTGTAAAATAGTTTACTGTTCATGTACTGTTTTGATCCGATTTGTCTTTTTTGCTGAGAGCTACTCACATGTCCAAATGAGCTATAATTTGGAGCGAACCTCACGCAATAAATTTTTTACCATGGAAAAAAATTAGATTTTTTTAGATTTTTCTAGTATTTTTTGTGAATTTTTTTCTGATCGGGTGCAGATGAGTCTGGGCACCGAATCGCTGCACGTCCTATCTCTTTGCATTTCTCAGCAAGATGCTACATTTGCTGTAATTTTGTTGATATTATTGATATAAATTTAGTATTTCTCCTAGAAGAAAACTTGCGTTGCATCATCCACCCACCTAAATTCAACTCTGGATGATTAGGATGTTGATCTTTGTGTTGTGTTGTAACAGTGCACGTGGTGTTCTGTGTTTTCTATCTTCCTGTTTTCGGCAAGATGTATTGTACCTCGGCACTTAAGATTTTCGATCATATTTTCCTTATAAACTGGATCAAACTCTTTTTGAAATGAAATCATATCCCAATGGAAATTTCTCCTCTGTCCAAACAGTTCCAATGTAGAAAAAAGATACTCCCTCAGAGCTTTGGATATGGTAATATGGACTATATACGGATTGAAATAAGTGAACAAACACGGTAAAACATATCTATATGCATCCAATCAAGATAAGTGTTAGAACATCTTATATTTGTAAACCAAGGGAGTAAATATAATGCCCCTCAAATCAAGCTGTACAAACAGCAAAGATCAGATAAGATGACAGTGTTTCCTACAAAGAATGTGCAGCAAACTCAAATACTCTCTCTATATCGAAATATAAGATGCTTTTTGACACTACCATAATGTCAAAAAACGTCTTATATTTTGATACGGAGGGAGTATAAACTAACTTTTAGAGACCTGCCTGAGCCTGACCAAACATTTCAGGGAAATGGCGCCCAGCCCAAACTTTCATGAGGGGCACAAGATGAGTTTTTCCCCACGAAATACAACGAGCACCAGGCGCATGCATCGCAATTATTCTGTCCTAAAAACATCACAAATATTCACAAAGCATACATCTTCTCAAACAACCCAAGATACAAAACAAATTACACAGAGAGATTGGTGAACTCATTCATGCAAGAAAAACACGAGTGGTCGAAAGGCTCATCGGAGCTGTACACAGTTAAATCCTCTGATCCATTGGTTAATCCTTAATGCTGCCTGGTCTGCCGAAATCAGAGGTGCCAAAACCATTGGAGCTTCTGCCATACCGTGAAGGGTCTGAATCATCGGATCTCCTGGGGAACCGACCACTTCTGCTGTTGCCTTCTTCAAACTCGCCAAATCCACCCGGGCGATTGAAGCTAGACCTGCCAAAACCATCAGAAGGTTGAGGACCTCGCCAAGAATCTCCAAACCCGCTGGACCTGCCAAAGCCATTGGAAGGTTGAGAAGGTCGTCGAGAATCCCCGAACCCGCCACGGTATCTTGAACCCGCATCCCTGGACCACCCAGTACGATTAGGGGTACCGCCAAAGCTGTCAAAATCACCAAAGCCACGGGAGTGGCGTTCGCCAAAGCCACCGCCGTGGCTGAAAGAGGAACCACCACTTCTTCTGGTTCCAACTGATCTAGAGCGAGTGTCTCTCATAACATTAAACAGGTCTGCAGCTTCATCTGTAGCTGCAACCTTGGGAAGCTACACACCACAAAAAGAAATCAGCCAATGAGTTAATATTTCACATCAGTACTAACATGAAACCATGGTTTACCTCTGTGAACCTGCATCCTATATCCTGCTCGATGACCTTTACAGTTCTACTTTGTTCATATGTGTACATTAGAATGGCAATGCCTTTCTTCCCTGCCCGTGCAGTTCGTCCAGATCTGTGAACAAATAACTCTGACGAGTTTGGGATTTCGTAGTGTACCACCTGAAAGATAGCAACATGATATTCCAAGTTATGCTAACATGCACATCAAACGCCCAGAGCAATCATATTTTTGGGTGTCGAAGAGGTTCTTGTGCTGTTCATATCCATAGGGAATATCTCAAGCCACTTACTAGATCAACATTGGGTATGTCTAATCCACGGGCTGCAACATCAGTTGCTACAAGGATGTTAAAGCGGCCATCTCGAAATCCTGAGAGTGTCCTTTCTCTCTGATTTTGTGAGATATCTCCATGCAGCGCCTGACATGCATAACTCCTGCCCATGGCATATGCCAATCTATCTGCTTCTCGTTTAGTTTGAGTAAATATAATGCACTTCCCACCATCAGCATGCTCCTACAGAAAAGTGAAAAGGAAGCAGTATTACGTAGAGTTGCTGACAATGCCAACCATAAAACACACATACAGTCAGGAGAATGCTCACTTTAATCAATGGACCAAGAATCGAGGACTTCCCATAGTTCTCAGATACAATTGAATAAAGAGAGATTCCTTCAGGTAATTTCTGTTCTGAGTCACCAACCTGAGAAAAAACATAATTGCCAAATAATTCCCCTAAAATTCTAACCCAGATGCTAAACTGACGAAGAAAAGCAAATGAAGAACAAAATATACTAATATACACATGTACTGATGTGCATAATATATAAACTAGCAAGGGATTCATGCAAAATGTAGGATAATTCCCAGCACAAAGATTAAAGGTCTTATAGCAAATAAGAAAAAAAAGTCACTCACAAGGTCAATTATGACTGGATCTTTTAAGTACTGGTTTGTAAGTTTTCTGATCCAACTAGGCATTGTTGCAGAGAACAGCATACTTTGTCGGTTTTGTGGCAGCTTCTCCATGATCACCTCAACAGCTTCATCAAAACCCACAGCCAGCATCTGATCAGCTTCATCCAGAACCACAAATTGGATTTCTGATAAGTTTAGAACACCTCTTCTCAAAAGATCAATAACACGCCCTGGAGTTCCAACCACAACGTCAACACCATAATTAAGAGTTCTCATTTGCTGACTGATGGGAACACCTCCATACACACAAAGAGTGTCTAATGGAGCAGATTCCTTAAATTCCTTCTCAACTTGTCGAGCGAGTTCTCGAGTAGGTGCCAAGATGATGGCTAAAGGATTTCTACCACTTCTGCATGCAGCAGACTATACAATTGTTACCATAAATCATATATGTGCAGTAGCTAGATAAGAACAGTTCTAAAGTAGAAAGAGAACCTTACCCATTCTTTTCATTGTGACGAAGAATCCTGTCCATGATAGGAATGCCAAAAGCCAAGGTTTTTCCAGTTCCAGTTCGAGCACGGCCAATCATGTCTTTACCTTGCATTGCTGGTTCAAGAACAGCTCTCTGCACAGAAGCACAGGGTAAAACCATCACTGTAGCAACAGAAGAACTAGGCTAGCATAGCAAAACAATGTAAATAATAGCATCTTGCCAATTGACATGACACAGATAAATAGGTATGCACATGAAGCTCATCGAAATCCTAATCTTGCACATTACCTAGTGATGTCAATATGTCATGAGAGATCTTTCAAATTTATTGTTCATTTGTTCACAGGAAATAACATTAATTTTCCTTGTAAAGATGGCACATTTGTTCTTCTGAGAAATAACAAGGTTGATCCTGTACCGTTTGCCACAGTAACTGGTCAACCAGCAGATGCAATACAAGGCCACATTGCCGACGGATCCAGAAATAAGGACAGCAAGGCAAACTAGCAAGCTTGCTCTACATGGTCATATTAGTCATATCAAATTCGGTATGGAGTTTTATTTTCCTTCTTTGAAGCAATTTTTTCCTCTTCCATAATAATCATATGGATTTTTTTTTTTGGGGGGGGGGGGGGTAAAACTAGAGGAACTTAGTACTCCCTCTGTCCGAAAAAGCTTGTCCCCCAAATGGATGTATCTAGCACCAAGTTAGTGCTAGATGTACCATTTGAGGGACAAGCTTGGGACAAGTTTTTTTGGACGGAGGGAGTATTCAGTGAGTCATCAGGCAGCCATATAAAACTGCTGCTGCATTAGCTATGCACCAAATAGTTCTGACCACATTCCACGGGTACTTGCAAAATTCAGTGATTTGTGATTTCCTTTCTTATTTGTCAATATTGTGAAGCTACATGTCTAAGAGAAAAAACATGGTTGGAATCAATAGACCACTTGCTAAATTATCATAGCAGCACTGTTCAACAAATTTTAACCCGTCAGTTCGAAGCAACATTTCAGCGGATTTGTTGCCGACGTGAAGCTAAACCTCCTCTTGTGTCCATGTTTGCAAATAATTGAGTACGACGCAAAGTAAACCAGCGCACATCATACAAATGGCGAACCAGCTTGCTAAATGGAATTCAACTGAAAAATATCACGAACAACTGGGAGCATCATGACTCGTATCTAATGATTCCACGAGCTGCAGAACAGACGCAATTAAGCAAAACACTGGGACTGAAGCTTCGAATTCTAATGCGCAAAAGGCGCTACCTGGATGGGGAAGAGCCTGGTGATGCCCCGCGTGGCGAGTCTCTCCACGATCCGCGGCGAGATCCCCAGCCTCGCGACCTCCAGCCCGTCATCCCCCGCTGCCGCGCCGGACTCCGAGACCGTCCCGGGCCACGGAGCGGGGGTAGTGGACCTGAACCCCAGGGGTCCCGGAGAGGCGTGGAACGCTCGCTGCCTCGGTGGCTCCAGCGGCTGCGGCGCGGGGAGGCGACATGGCTGGGGAGAGCCGGCCGGCGGAGGAGAGAGAAGCGCCGAGAGGAGCGCTCTCTGCGGACGCGCCGGCGAAGAGGAGGCAGAGAGCGCGCGGCGGAGCAGCGAGTTCATGGCGACGGTTAAGATGAGACGTCCTCGTGCTGGTGTTGGAAGGTGGAGCCGAGACCTCGGAACACTTTTTTTGCGAGGGACGGAGGACGACGACGGTATCTTCTCTTTTTTTTCCCTGGTCTAGGCCGTGAATTGGACTGGGCTGTAAGATCAGCACGCTAGCGGATCGGCCCAGAATGTGGTCGATATCTTTTTCCAAGGTCCGTTCCTAAATACAAGTCTTTAAAGGATTCTAAAAATATATAAGTCTTCTAATAGATACTAGCACATATGCCCGTGCGTTGCAACGGGAGATATATTTTTTCAAGAAGCAACGAGAGAGATGAATTATGTGTTCACCAAAAACAGTATTCATAGTGGTGGGACGACAGAGCGAGGAGTTGTGGTCTTCTCGCGAGTCATGTTTGTCCCGCGAGATCTTGATAGTGGTGGCTTTAGTCGGCATGACGGCGACCACCCAACTCGTGTTTTTTTATCTTCAGGTTCACCTTTGTGTCAAGGTTGTGGCTGTCTCATTTGGTAGCTGCGCAGCGACCTTCGGGGCACGCTTGCTTCGACTACTCTCTCCTACGATAATGTAACCATATTGATTACTAATTGCAACGCATAAATCCCATTTTATTAGCATAATCCACACATAACCAGGCAGCCCCTTCTTTATCAGGGTTTATTATCTTTAATATTTCAACACTCACATGCCCCACAGATCTTCTTAATTAGAGTCAAACCGGCATATTCTCTTTTATTGGCACGTACCCATAATATATTTCAATTATAGCCAACAAGCATATTCTCTTTTATCGTCAAATAGCGCGGGGGATATACAACAGTTCATATCTGGACCCACCCATTGGCAGGCACCAAAAAGACCTATGTTTGTAAGGCACGATATAAATTTAAAAAAATGACGTGTTGAAAGATCGAATTCACGACCTCAAAAAATCAACCACAGGCTGCTAGCCACTCGAATAATGGGTCCTGCTAACCAATGTCCAGCCCGAATGTTTAAGAATATGCTATAGCGTCAGATTAAAAACAATTTTTGTTTCTGAATTTTTCCGAAAATAAATTAATATTTATGAATTGCCGAATATTTTTGGAAACATGAACAATTTTTGAAACCCCGGACAATTTTAAAAAATACGAACCAATTTCTTGAAAATTTTGTTCATTTTTGGAAAAAGATGACATTGTTTGAAATAGGTAGATTTAAAAAAAATGTTTTTTAACAACATGAACCTTTTGAAAAAACACGAACATTTGTTGAATGTGTGAACATGTTTTGAACATTTAGAACAAGTTTAGAAAATGTGTTTTTTAACCACGAACATTATTTTGAATTTGTGAACATTTCACTAAAACAAGAATATTTTTAAAATCTGGAATATTTTTTAAAATGCAACTTATTGAAAATCTTGATTTATTTAGTAATACACAAACATTTTTTAAAAAATGGGACCATTTTTTAATTTTGAACACATTTTGGAATGGGAACTAAAAATTATAGTTTTGAACATTTTACAAGACAGGAACAAAAATTTAAAATTCTGATGTTTTAAAATATATGAAAAAAAGAATTTTTGAAAGATTTTTTTAAGATTTTAATTTACAAGAAAAGTGAAAATAGTCTAAAATTGGAAGTGGAAAATAATCAGTAGATAAAAAGAGAGAGGAAAAGGAAAAATAGAAACAGAACATAGAAAGAAAGAAAATGGGCCGGCCCAGTTTTGGGCGCCTAGTGCGAAGATCTGACTATTTGACGCTGTGCATGGAAAATAGGCTTCCACAACTGTCTGGGCAGATAAATAAGTGGGCTGGCTTCGCAGGACCATAGCGCGCCCGGCCAATGTATGTAAATTGTTGTTTCTTTTCTAGCATAATGAATGCACACAAATTTAGTACCACCTCGGATAGAAAAAAAAACTTTATATTGGTGAACGGATGAAAAAATTGAAGAAATGCACCTTGTTGTATTAGTAGGTATAGATATAGATTACATACGGAGCAAAACGAGTGAGTCTACACTCTAAATAATGTCTATATATATCCGTATGTAGTCTATGTTAAAATCTTTTGAAAAGACTTATATTTAGGAACGGAGGGAGTGGAACTTGAGGCTCCCTAAATAAACATATTTTATTTAGATTAAGGGGAAATGTTACATTAATGAGTTTTTTGTGTTGCATGTTGTCAAACCGGAAAGTATCTATGGCTAGTATGTTGTATCTAAGAATATTTGATAGTAGATATATCACTTTTTAGGTAGTATGAACTCCCTTCGATCCAAATAAGTGTCATAGTTTTGAATTACTATTTTATAGTATTTTTTATACTACAAATAGGAATATATTTTTAAAATATATTAAAAATTTGTGGACTCACATGCAATGTTTTCATATAGCTCACTTTAAAAATCTTAAACCTGGTATATGAACATATTTAGGATGATAAAGTAGTATATATACTACCACCGTACCACATCATAGTATATTCGAAATTTACTTGATTTAGTTTTCACATCGTCTTATTTTCTAGTCTAAGGTTTCCTGTACTATTGGCAGAACTTATACTACTAGTATTTATTAGCTCTTGATGTTACCTCATTTTACCCTATGCTGCTCTTAAACCAGCTGTGAATTAGAAACCATGATTAAGTCTTATGATATTGATAGCGACTGTTGGTACTTTAAATGATATATGGCTCATCAGAACTTAACATTCACCTATTTTGATGCATGGCTGTACGGGCTAAGATTTTAGTTTAACGCAGCTACTCGATCGTGTGCCCTGCAGAAATGTGGATGCAATCTGCTTGTGCCTTGCAGGCATAAAAACACTTGCTTGTCATGAGTGTGTCTCAGTTATCAGCATTGTTAACTACTGGATTACTCTTGTTTGTTTGATTAAACAACACTGGAATTGACATTATCTCACGGTTCCTGCATCAGTTAATGGCGATTGGACATCTTAAATATCTGGTGGTTAACTTGGGCGTACAAACTAAGAGGGTTCTGGAAGCTGTGCGTACCTGCAAGAAAGTTGTTTATATGATGCACGATGATCCCAACAAAAGGTTTTGCTATGTGGGAGGAAGGCTTAGACGACCTTACGAGGTCTGTTGCTGTGTACAAAAACATTATTGATGGCATTGCTAAGGCAAATGCTAGCATTAAGGGGTCTCGAGTGGATGTTGTGCTGAAAGAGGGGGTGTTTTCTGACGTGATGGACGGTTATGATAGGACCATGAGAGCGGTAAGTGGAGGACTTCCTCACAACCTCGAGGTAAAGGTGTTACAATCTGGTCTTGTTTTGCTCAACTCGAATGTTTGTGACGCATACATACTAAGTTTTCTCTGTGTTCTTTTCTCAAGGGGTGATATGAAGAAGCTTTCAAGGGGTGACAAGGAGCTCAAGACCATTCGGATGATTAACAAGGGGCTTGTCACTCTTACACTGGGCGAGCTATCTCTGCTACTTCTCCGAGCGCTCATAGGGATGTAGTACGAGCTGTCACTTTCAGTCTTTTTTTTCAAAAAGGACGATGACCCCGGCCTCTGCATCTGGGAGATGCATATTAAAAGTGCAACTATCCCTGGGTGGTTTTGGTAATTCCTAACAACATATAGCTCATTGGACTAATGCTCTTTCAAGATGATCATTTCAGAAAATTCAATGATTGGCATGACATGGACTAGGAATGTGGACCCCTCAAAATGCTAAGGACACATATTGGCAAAAACTCAAGACTCTAAATTTTCATTTTAGTGATCCAAGATCACATTGAGTCCATAGGAAAAGCCAATACTATCAGAGGGGGATGAGGTGTTGCTTAATGGCTTACTTGCTCAAAATGCTTAGTGATATGCTTCAAAAGCCCTCAACTACTTTCTCATATCCACATACGTCCCAAACCAAAAGTCCAACTCGGCCCCACCGATTTGATCTATCCGGCACCACCGAGTTCATTTGACATAGCCATAGCCAGAAACCCTAATCAGTTCGGTCTCATCGATAGGGATCTCGGTCTCTTCGAGATGGGATTGCAAACTCTCTGTTTCCCTTTGTAACATTTCGGTCTAACCGAGATGAGCGATCGGTCCCACCGAGTTCGCAACGCAAACTCTCTGTTTCCTTTTCGTAACGTTTCGATCTCATCGAAATGAGCGATCGGTCCCACCGAGTTTGCCTGACCAACTCTCTGTTTGCCTATTATAGAAATCGGTCTCATCAAGATTATGTTATGCCCTAACCCTAATGAAATCGGTCCGACCGAGTTGACATGTCGGTCCCACCGAAAAGCCTAACGTTCACATTTTGAACTGAATCGGTTTGACCGAGTTTGAGTACTCAGTCCCACTGAGTTTGGTAAATTGTGTGTAATGGTTAGATTTTATGAGGAGGCTATATATACCCCTCCACCCTTCCTCCATTCATAGAGAGAGCTATTAGAACGTGCCTACACTTCCAGCATACATTCTCTGAGAGAGAACCACCTACTCATGTGTTGAGACCAAGATATTCCAATCCAACCACAAGAATCTTGATCTCTAGCCTTCCCCAAGTTGCTTTCCACTCAAATCATCTTTCCACCAAATCCAAATATGTGAGAGAGAGTTGAGTGTTGGGGAGTCTATCATTTGAAGCACAAGAGCAAGGAGTTCATCATCAACACCCCATCTATTACCCTTTGGAGAGTGGTGTCTCCTAGATTGGTTAGGTGTCACTTGGGAGCCTCCGTCAAAATTGTGGAGTTGAACCAAGGAGTTTGTAAGTGCAAGGAGATCGCCTACTTCATGAAGATCTACCCAAGTGAGGCAAGTCCTTCGTGGGCGATGGCCATGGTGGGATAGACAAGGTTGCTTCTTCGTGGACCCTTCGTGGGTGGAGCCCTCCGTGGACTCGCACAACCGTTACCCTTCGTGGGTTGAAGTCTCCATCAACGTGGATGTACGATAGCACCACCTATTGTAACCACGCCAAAAATCTCCGTGTCTACATTGTGTTTGCTCCCTCCAAACTCCTCCCCTTTACCTTCATATGTAATGATTTACATTCCGCTGCTATACTCTTAGATTTGCATGTGTAGGCTGATTGCTTGACTTGTGCTAAGTTGCTAAAATCTACCAAGACTTAAAATTGGGAAAAGGCTAGATTTTTATTTGGTCAAGTAGTCTAATCACCCCCTCTAGACATACTTTCGATCCTACAAGTGGTATCAGAGCTTTGGTCTCCATTTGCTTTGATTTCCATGGCTTTGGTGATCATAGCCTTGGTTTCACAACCTAGGAGAGTATGGCGTCTAGCGAGGGAAATTACCACCGTAGAGGTCCTTACTTTGATGGTACTAATTTTGCTAGTTGGAAGCATAAGATGAAAATGCATATTCTCGGACATAACCCCGCCATTTGGGCTATTGTGTGTATTGGCTTGCAAGGTGAATTCTTTGATGGGAGAGAACCAAATCGTGAAGCTACCGTGGAAGAGTTGAGGATGCTACAATAAAATGCTCAAGCTTGCGATATCCTCTTCAACAGATTGTGCCCCGAAGGATTCAACAAATGCAAAGGAAATTTGGGATATTTTGATTGATATGCACGAAGGTACCGACTCCGTCAAGGAATCCATATTGGATGTGCTTCAAAGTCAGCTTGACAAGTTCAAAATGAAGGATGGTGAAGGTGTCGCTGAAGTGTACTCTAGGCTTGCTCTCATCATAAATGAGATTACCGGCTTAGGAAGTGAAGAGATGACCGACAGATTCATCATCAAGAAGATCCTAAGAGCCTTGGATGGAAAATATGATACCGTGTGCACATTGATCCAAATGATGCCCAATTACAAAGATCTCAAGCCAATGGAAGTCAATGGAAGAATTGTTACTCATGAGATGTCACTTAAGGATAAAGAGGAGCTTCACAACAAGTCAAGTGGTGCTTACAAAGCCTCATGTGATGCTCCTACATCATCAAGTGAGAAACAAGCCTTCAATGAGGAATTGAGCCTAATGGTGAAGAACTTTAACAAGTTCTACAAGATTAGAAGCAAAGAAAGAAGTTTCAAGTCAAGGTCCTACAATGACAAAAGATCTTCGAGTCGTGAGCGTAATTGCTACAATTGTGGAAGACCCGGACACTACTCAAATGAGTGTACGGCTCCGTACAAAAGAAGAGAAGACTCACCTAAAAGAAGAAGTAGAAGAGAAGAATCACCTCCAAGAGAGAGGAGTAGAGATGATCGTTATGAACGAAGAACCTCTCGCATAAGCAAGGATTCAGAAAGGAAGGAAAAGTCATCAAGGAGCTACACAAAACGAAGACATCAAGCTCACTTTGGTGAATGGGTATCCGGCTCCGACTTCGACCATCACTCCGAGAGAAGTTATCACTCTGACTCCGAATATACTCAAGATGAAGGTGTTGCCGGTCTAGCACTTGTGTCGACCAACTCCTACGACATATTTGACTCACCAAATGAAGGAATTGGAAGATGCTTCATGGCTAAAGTCCTAAAGGTATCACATCCCGAGTATGTTGATTTCAATAGTGATGAAGATGATTTGCTAGGTGATGATGATTTACTTGTTGACAACTCTAATGATGAAAACTATGATGAACTTGATATTAATCATGGTCATCAAGATAAAATGAATGATGATGATAAGAAGGAGATTGAGCATCTAACTAAAGAACTAAACACTCTTAAGTTAGCTCATGAAACTACCTTGGAAGATCATCGAGAACTTTTAAAGACTCATGAGAAGCTATGCTTTGAAAAGCCCAACCTTGAGCAAGAGCATGGGTTCTTAAAGGCAATCAATGATGATCTTCGTAAGAAAAGTTCTTCTTACATTGCCAAGTGTTTACTCTTGTCTACTTACATGCCACAAGTAAAATCTAGTAACAAGAGTAAGAAAGATTCTTCATCTAGTAGTAACAATAATCATGTTAAATCCAATATTGTTGCTTCTAGTAGTTCTCTTGATTCCACTAATGATTCTCTTATCCAAGTTACACTTGAGCAAGAAAATAGCTCATTGAAGGGAATTATAGAGAAAGGTGTTTACAAGAGCCTTGCTGGAAGTAAGCAATTTGAGGAAATTGTACGCAAGCAAGGAAGACACCGGAAGAATCAAGGTGTTGGTTTTGAATGAAATTCAATGCCAATGGAGTTGAATGGGAAGAAGATCAATACCCCAAGACAAAGTTTGTTCCTCAACAAGAGAAGTATGATCCCACTTCTTTCAAGGGGACACAATCTCAAGATGATCTTCCACCACAAGACCACGAGCAAAAAGGCAAGGACAAGCTTCAAGAGGAGATTGATGCATTTGAAGAAGCTCCCAAGGCCTTGGTCAAGTGGGTTCCCAGGACTACATCAAATTCTGCCTCATCAAGTACGACTGCAACTCCAAGGATTCCCATCAAGTTGATGTGGATCCCAAAGAAGAAGAACTAGAGAGTTCTTGAGGGTGACTCCGCCAACATACTTCATTCATATCATTTTAGCGAGAACAAGTGCAAACAACTTCCACCTCTTGCACTAGTTCAAGGAGTCACAAACCCTCGTGTTGGTAAGACAAGGGACAAGGTAACCTAATGCTTTCATGGACATCATCTTGTGTGGACTTCACTCTATGTCTATGGATATCCTTGTTTGTTCCTTGTGGGACTAACCCGTGTAGGTATTGAAAGTGCAACTCACTCCAATGGATTGCTCCAAATGATCTACATCAACATTGAGCATCCACATGTTCAACATCTACATGAAGTCATCATCGACAGAACCCAAGGTTAGTTCATCCCTCTTAGGGGGGATATCACATCTAGGGGAGCTTTACTCTAAGAATTGAGCTAAAGCAACTCTAATGGTGTGAACACAACAGTTCTTTATGTAAAAGTGGTAACCCCACTTGTGCTTAAACGATGAGTATGACCTATGATCAAATGTTCTCATTTGACTCCTAAGTCAATATACTCATATATAGATGACATAGTCATCACCAATTGTTTGATAGATGCTACATTGTTGTGCATGCTTTATCACATATTTCATTTGTCATTTTATTGTGTGAGCATGTTGGTTGCATATTTTACTCATTCGAGAACATCCATTTGTTGCTTTGATTGTTTGGTTCTTTTTCTTTTGCCAAATGGATGGACAAGAATGCCTAAGAACTTCCTCTAGCTATCTATGTTTTTCTCGTGTCAAACTCTATTCATGCTACATCACAAAGTTTGATCAAGTCAGATTCGAACCCTCTGCGTGAGGAGCACTCGGAGTCACCGATTTGTCATAGACTTAAACTTCCAAAACCTCTCTATGCATTTCGGTCTGACCGATTCATCCTTTTCAGTCAAACCGAGTTCACTGAGTTGATCTAGGTTTTCAATCTCGATGCAACCGATTAGAACCTTTCAGTCACACCGAGTTGCAGTAACCGCTTGCGATTCTGCATCTTGGTGCCACCGAGTTGTTCCACTCGGTCACACCGACAGGGTTAGGGTATATATACCGACGGGTCAAATTTTGGAAATTTCTCCAAAACCTCTTCGCCCGCGCGTGTCCTGCTCTGCCATCTCGGGTCTCCGGATCGTCCTCTCGTCGCCAGTGACCTCCCGCCGCTGGTCTTCGTCACCGTCAACAGAATTCTACACCGTCGTTCCGCCGTAGCAAGCTCATCACCAAACTAGGGTATGAGTTTGAATATGTGTGCGATTCTTTCCTCCGATTCTTAGCACAACTAAAATGACATATTTCTTACCACGTATGAGGTCATCCTGTCCAGCAAAAACCTCTTTTATATTAGATTAGATTCGAAAATTTAGGGTTAGGTTTCCGTCGAACTCATCTCGGACCGACCGAGTTGTGGAAATCGGTCTCATCGATTTGGCTTACGCCATTGCACTTGCACTTTTCGGTCTGACTAAAACTTGCAAATCAGTGTGACCGAGTTCAACTCTCTCTGAAACCCTAGCAATCTCAGAGTCACCGAATGATGTCGCTTGAAGCTGCATCGGTATTTCCCCAAAGAGGAAGGGATGACGCAGCATAGCGGTGGTAGGTATTTCCCTCAGATATGAAACCAAGGTTATCAAACCAGTAGGAGAACCAAGCAACACAACGTAAACAGCCCCTGCACACAGATAACAAATCCTCGCAACCCGACGTGTTAAAGGGGTTGTCAATCCCTTTCGAGGTACGACGCCTCAAGATAGGCAAACAGACATGAGATAAATTTGTAGTAGATTGATAGATCGAACGCCAAATAAATAAATAAGAATAAATTGCAGCAAAGTATTTTTGGGTTTTTGGTTCAATAGATCTGAAAATAAAAGCAAATAAAAATAGATCGCAAAGGCAAATATATGAGAAAGAAGACCCGGGGGCCGTAGGTTTCACTAGTGGCTTTTCTCGAGAAAAATAGCAAACGGTGGGTAAACAAATTACTGTTGGGCAATTGATCTCAAATAATTATGACGATATCCAGGCAATGATCATTATATAGGCATCATGTCCAAGATTAGTAGACCGACTCCTGCCTGCATCTACTACTATTACTCCACACATCGACCGCTATCCAGCATGCATCTAGTGTATTAAGTTCATGGAGAAACGGAGTAATGCAATAAGAATGATGACATGATGTAGATAAGATCTATCTATGTAGAGATAGATCCCATCGTTTTATCCTTAGTAGCAACGATACATACGTGTCGTTTCCCTTTCTGTCACTGGGATCAAGCACTGTAAGATCGAACCCACTACAAAGCACCTCTTCCCATTGGAAGATAGATAGATCAAGTTGGCCAAACAAAACCCAAATATTAGAGAATAAATATGAGGCTATAAGCAATCATGCATTTAAGAGATCAGAGAAACTCAAATAACTTTCATGGATATAAAAAGATAGATCTGATTATAAACTCAAAGTTCATCGGATCCTAACAAACACACCGCAAAAGAGTTACATCATATGGATCTCCAAGAGACCATTGTATTGAGAATCAAGAGAGAGAGAGGTGAAGCCATCTAGCTACTAACTACGGACCCGAAGGTCTACAAAGAAGTACTCACGCATCATCGGAGGGGCTCCAATGGAGGTGGTGAACCCCATCCGAGATGGTGTCTAGATTGGATCTGGTGGTTCTGGACTCTGCGGCTGGATGAATATTTCGTCGACTCCCCTAGGGTTCTGGGATTTTTGGGGTATTTATAGAGCAAAGAGGCGGTCCGGGGGGCACCCGAGGTGGGAACAACCCACCAGGGCACTCCTGGGCCTCCTGGCACGCCCTGGTGGGTTGTGCCCCCCTCGGGGCACCCTCTAAGCGCAGCCAAGGCCCGTTGTGTTACTTTTGGCCCATAAAAATTATCTGTAAAGTTTTGTGGCATTTGGACTCCGTCTGATATTGATTTGTTGTGATGTAAAAAATACAGAAAAACAGGAATTGGCACTTGGCACTATGTCAATAGGTTAGTACCAAAAAATGATATAAAATGACTATAAAATGATTATAAAACATCCAAGATTGATAATATAACAGCATAGAACAATAAAAAATTATAGATACATTGGAGACGTATCAGCATCCCCAAGCTTAACTCCGACTCGTCCTCGAGTAGGTAAGTGAAAAAACAGAATTTTTGGTGTGGAATGCTGCCTATCATGTCATATCATATTCTTTTCTTTATAGCATGGACAATTGGACTTTTAGTTGTTCAAAGCAATAGTCTAGTTTTGACATGATAATTTAGATACTCAACCATATCAACAAGCAACCTTGTCTTTCAAAATATCAATGCTAAAATAAGCTATCCCTAGCCCATCATGCTCAAACATTGATCCATTCATGAAACACACTCGAATATTAGCTACACACAATACTTAAGTACGATCATATTGCCTCCTAGTTGGTGCTTTTATAACAGAAGATGGAGACTCGAAATAAAAATTGCATAAAGTAAAAGAAAGGTCCTTCGCAGAGGGAAGTAGGGATTTGTAGAGGTGCCAGAGTTCAAAGTGAAAAACTTAGAGATAAAAACATTTTTAGAGGTGTATCCATCCCACCAACAAAAATGACTTAGAGTTCCCAATACTTTCCATGCATAGATATATCATAGGTGGTTCCCAAATAGAAAATAAAGTTTACTCCTTTTTCCACCATAATTTCACTTTCCATGGCTACCATATCCACGGTTGCCCTCCATACCAACACTTTCTAAGGAATTTATTATTTGACAACATAAAGTAAATTCATTTTTGCATTTTGGGACTAGGCATCCCTAATACCTTTGCCTTACTCTCGTGCAATGACAAGTGAATAAACACTCATCTTGAGAATAACACATCTAGCATGGAAAATATTAGCCACCCCTCACTGCTCCGTGAGCGAAACAAACACACAAAAGAGAAGTTTATTTTGAAATTTAGAGATGGCACATGCAAATTTGCTTAGAACGGCAAAAGAATACCGCATATAGGTAGATATAGTGGACTCACGTGGCAAAACTGGGTTAAAGGTTTTGGATGCACAAGTAGTGATCATAATTAGTGCAAAATGAAGGCTAGCAAAAGATTGGGAAGCGACCAACTAAGAAACAGATAATCTCATAAGCAAGAATTAAGCATAAATAACACCGAATAATGCAGCACAAGTAGGATGTAATTTCATTGCATGACTATTGACTTTCATACTTGCATAGGGAATCACAAACCTTAACACCAATATTCTTACTAAAGCATAATTACTCACCAACATAACTCACATATCACATCATCATATCTCAAAACTATTACTAAGAATCAAGTTTATTTTGTCCAATGATCTTCATGAAAGTTTTTATTATATCCTTCTTGGATATCTATCACTTTGGGACTAATTTTCATGTGTTGCTTTTGACAAGCTCCAACAAATATAAGTGAAGATCATGAGCATAATAAATTTTTCTTTCTCTCAAATTAATTTAAGTGAAGCAAGAGAGAATTTCTTGAAAATTTTACTAAATCTCAAATAAATCTAAGTGAATCAAGAGAGAATTTATTCAAAAATACTAAAGCACACCGTGCTCAAAAAGATACAAGTGAAGCACTAGAGCAAGTCCATTGCTCATAAAAATTTAAGTGAAGCATAGAGAGCAATTTTAACAAGTCATGACATAATTTTGGCTCTCTCAAATAGGTGTGTCCAGCAAGGATAAATGACTTAAAACACAAAATAAAACAAGCAAAGACTCATATCATGCAAGACGCTCCAAGCAAAACACATATCATGCGATGAATAAAAATATAGTTTCAAGTAAAATACCGATGATCGTTGGAAGAAAGCGGGGATGCCACTCGGGGGCATCCCCAAGCTTAGTTGGTTTCTCATTTTTGGATAATAGCTTGGGATGTCGGGGCATCCCCAAGCTTAGGCTCTTCCATCCTTCCTTCATCCACGTAAGATAACCCAAAACTTGAAAACTTCAATCACACAAAACTCAACAAAACCTTCATGAGATCCGTTAGTATAAGAATAATAAATCACTACTATAAGTATTGCATCAAACCAATTCATATTTTGTTTTTGTATTATATCTACTGTATTCCAACTTTTCTATGGCAAAAAATCATCAAAGAAAACCATATAGCCATCAAAATAAGCACACAACACAAAGAAAACAGAATCTGTCAAAATAGAACAGTCTGTAGCAATCTGACTATTTCGAATACTTCTGTTACTCCAAAAATTCTGAAACATTAGGACGGCCTGAGAAATTTGTATATTGATCCACTGCAAGTGGAATGGGTATTTTATTGCTCTCCTGTAAAAAATGAAAATTAATTTCGTGAGCGTAAATGTTTCTGTTTTTTTCAGCAAGATCAAACAACTATCACCCAAGAAGACCCTAAAGGCTTTACTTGGCATAAACACTAATTAAAACATAAAAAAATTCATAACAGTAGCATAATTTTGCTAACACACAAAAACAGAAAGCAAAAAAGCAAAAATAAAATTTATTCATTGGGTTGCCTCCCAACAAGCGCTATAGTTTTATGCCCTTAGCTAGGCATAAAGCAAGGATCTAAATTTTGTCATCCTTGTTCTTAACTTTCTTAGAGGTATTTCCATCATGGGGTTTTGTGAACACAACATAAAACATATTATCCATGGAAACCTTAGCGTTCCTAAGTTGGTGTTCATCATAACCCTTTTGATTACCCGCAACAATCCAAGAATAATGTTGATTAACATTATTGAAAACCTGTTGGATTATATCTAAAACTGGGACTTCCTTTTTAAGATTCCCTTCAAAGATTTTATTTTCCCCCAGCAAATTTCTTAAAGCATAGTCACTATTGTAAAGAATTTCATCTATCACAGGTTTTTCACGATTCATACCATAAAAGTCGAAGATTTCCCTAGCTTCCCGAATTATGTAGTCGAACTCATTCATAAGAACGAGAGTGGCCAACTTTTCAACCTTAGGATTCTTTATAACGGGGTGCTCAAAAAAATCTTTGCAAGGTAGGATGGGTAAAAATAAATTTACTTTCAAGTTTCAGAACTAGTGCTGAAATAACACCCGCATAAGATCTAGTAGTTTTAAGTATAGGAGCATCAAGACTTAGCTTCCCAACACAATTGAAAAATTCTTGGATACATTCTTTTCCCATAACATTCCCTTGCCCCAAGATAAAAGTTTTAGCATACATATTGCCCGTACGTCCTATATTAGGAGTTAGGCCATCATCTGTTGGTGCCATACCTAAATCACTGATGATTGCAAAGAACAGATCTGACAAGAAAAAGGCGATCGGAAAAGAGAGGCGAATAAAATGGCAAATATTTGTGAAGTGGGGGAGAGGAAAATGAGAGGCAAATGACAAATAATGTAAATTGCAAGGAGATGAGATTTGTGATTAGGAACCTGGTATATGTTGAAGCCTCCCCGGCAACGGAGCCAGAAATTCCTTTTGATGTCGCTTGAAGCTACGTCGGTATTTACCCAAAGAGGAAGGGATGATGTAGCACAACAGCGGTAGGTATTCCCCTCAGATATGAAACCAAGGTTATCGAACCAATAGGAGAACCAAGCAACACAATGTAAACAGCCCCTGCGCACAGATAACAAATCCTCGCAACCCGACGTGTTAAATGGGTTGTCAATCCCTTTTGGGGTACGGCGCCTCAAGATAGGCAAACGGACGTGAGATAAATTTGTAGTAGATTGATAGATCGAACGCCAAATAAATAAATAAGAATAAATTGTAGCAAAGTTTTTTGGGGTTTTTGGTTTAATAGATCTGAAAATAAAAGCAAATAAAAATAGTTCGCAAAGGCAAATATATGAGAAAGAAGACCCGGGGGCCGTAGGTTTCACTAGTGGCTTCTCTCGAGAAAAATAGCGAATGGTGGGTAAACAACTTACTGTTGGGCAATTGATAGAACCTCAAATAATTATGACGATATCCAGGCAATGATCATTATATAGGCATCACGTCCAAGATTAGTAGATCGACTACTGCCTGCATCTACTACTATTACTCCACACATCGACCGCTATCCAGCATGCATCTAGTGTATTAAGTTCATGGAGAAACGGAGTAATGCAATAAGAACGATGACATGATGTAGACAAGATCTATCTATGTAGAGATAGACCTCATTGTTTTATCCTTAGTAGCAACGATACATACGTGTCATTTCCCTTTCTGTCACTGGGATCAAGCACCATAAGATCGAACCCACTACAAAGCACCTCTTCCCATTGCAAGATAAATAGATCAAGTTGGCCAAACAAAACCCAAATACCGGAGAAGAAATACGAGGCTATAAGCAATCATGCATATAAGAGATCAAAGAAACTCAAATAACTTTCATGGATATAAAAATATAGATCTGATCATAAACTCAAAGTTCATCGGATCCCAACAAACACACCACAAAAGAGTTACATCATATGGATCTCCAAGAGACCATTATATTGAGAATCAAGAGAGAGAGAGAGAGATGAAGCCATCTAGCTACTAACTACAGACCCGAAGGTCTAGAAAGAACTACTCACACATCATCGGAGAGGCACCAATGGAGGTGGTGAACCCCATCCGAGATGGTGTCTAGATTGGATCTGGTGGTTCTGGACTCTGCGGCGGCTAGATGAATATTCCGTCGACTTCCCTAGGGTTCTGGGATTTTTGGGGTATTTATAGAGCAAAGAGGCGGTCTGGGGGGCACCCGGGGTGGGCACAATCCACCAGGGCGTGCCCTGGTGGGTTGTCCCCCCCTCGGGGCACCCCACAGGCGCAGCCAGGGCCCGTTGTGTTCCTTTTGGTTCTACGTAAAGTTTCATGGCATTTGGACTCCGTCTAATATTGATTTTCTGTGATGTAAAAAACACGGAAAAAACAGGAATTGGCACTTGGCACTATGTCAATAGGTAAGTACCAAAAATGATATAAAATGACTATGAAATGATTATAAAACATCCAAGATTGATAATATAACAGCATGGAACAATCAAAAATTATAGATACGTTGGAGACGTATCACCGAACTGTGTCTTGGTCTGACCGAGTCCACTAGTTTAGACTCCAAAATTTGCTTCGCTGTCACCGAGTTCAACAAATCGGTAGCTCCGAAATGCTTTATGTGGAAAAATAAAACTAAAATTTTGACTCATTTGTTTTGCAAAACCTTTGCACTTTGTGATGCTCATCCACTCTATCTCATATATAACTATTCACAGGGACAGCTGTCAGCTTGCAGTGCCAGAATGTCTGATCATAGTGATAGCCAGAACATGTCAGAAGAGCAGGTGAATCTGAGTGATGGCACTAGTCCGTCTGACAGTTATGATGATGGCAGCAGAAGTACTCCTAGCAACCTGCCTAAGGCTGCTACTAGGCAGAGGAGGAAGGGAAATTCCGAGTCTGAAGATGAAGACTATGTAGCTGCTGAGGAGGAGGTCAGCTCCAAGAAAAGGGTTGTCAAGAAATAGTTTGACGCAACTGCATCTACAAAGCCTGGTATGCATAAGAAGGCTATTGCAAAGAGAGTGCCCACTTCTAAGGCCAGAGCCTCCACACTTGAGACTTCCAAATCAACTGCTGATGAGGCTGTTGGTGAGGGCAAGAAGAGAAAGGAAAGGGTCAAGAAGACCATGGCCAAAGTCATTGGGAGATCCTCTATGATGGAAGACCCAACTGAGGATGAAGAGGAAGAGGAAGAAGAGGATGCTGCACCAGCACCCAAAGCTCAAAATTTGATGGGGGATGCCATCAAGTCTGGGGCTGCCCCTTCTAAGCCCAAGACTGCCCCCAAAGCTTCTGCTCCTGCCCCCAAGACTGCACCAAAGAGGAGCACAAGGAATATACCGGTTTCTGAGAATAACAAGGCCCCAGTGCCTGAGACTGAAGTTGAAGAAGAAGAAGTTGAAGCCCAAGTGCTTAGGAAGCTCAAGCCAAAGATCCCTGACCATGATGACAACCATCCAGTGGTAGAGAATATGAAGATCAGAAAGGATGCAGGTCTCGGACTATGGAGAGAATCTGATCCATATGCTGTGAGGAGAAGGACTGCCGTGGATTACAGGTTTCACACCAGGGAGCAGCAGGACTTCTATGAGACTATTCTGCTAGATAAGAAGCCCATTATCTGTAATATGAAGTGGGTTAATTGGAAGTTTATTGACAACAATGAAGACCACTCCCCAGGAGTGCATGAGAGCTTCAGACTATGTGGAGTGGACAAATTTGTGGGTCAGAAGTTGACCAAGTGGAATGATGAACTCATCATGCAATTCTACTCCACATCACATTTCTATCATGGTGGCAGAATTGTCTGGATGTCTGAGGGTACCAGGTACCAATCAACAGTTGCTGAATGGGCCAAGATGATCAATGCCCATGCAGAGCATGAGGATGACATAGATGTATATGCCAAGAAGAAGAAAGATCACAACTCCATGGCAAACATGTACAGGGAGATTCCTGACAAAGCCTTGGAGACTCACAAGACGGGCTCTGTGTACTATCTGTTGTCTAGTCTGACCACCATCAACACTATCTTGAGGCACACCTTGTTGCCCAAGTCAGGCGATCATAGGATGATCAGAGGCCATTCCATAAACTTGTTGTAGTTGTTTGATGTGCCCCAAAAGTTCAAAGTGATGAGTCTGATTGTTGAGACAATCAAGAGGACAACTGCAAATCAGAAGAGGTCATGTGGGTATGCTCCACACATCCAGATGCTCATCAACTCCAAGATGGGCACATGCACATACTTGTTAGATAAGAAACATCTTCCCTTGATGCCTGATTTTGAGGACAACACGGTTGTCATGAATGCTGAAGATCCTACTTCTGTAGAGGCTCAAGAGAAGAGGGAGAAAGCTAAAGCTGAGAAGGCAGCAAAGATGCCAAGTGCTGAAGATGCTTCTCAAGTGTTTCTCAAGTCAAAGCAAGATCAATTTGGATATCTGATTCAAGCCACCTTGAGGATTGAGAAGGGAATGGCCACCCTGACTCAAAACCAAGAAAGCCTGGAGAGGATCATTGAAACAAAGTTCTATGATCTTGACTTGAAGGTGACAGAGATGCAGATAATAGTTGAGCAGCTCCAGGAAGAAGCTGGGGAGAGGAAAGGGCAAGCTACAACAAATGCCTTTCAGAGAGTGCCTAGGGGACAGAGATCCGCTGCAGTGCCAGTGACTAACACAAGAGCGACTACATCAGCACCTGCAGCCACAGCATCAATAGCACCTCCAGTTGCCACTCCACCACCTCCAACAACTTCAACCGATGCATTCGTCCTTGGAGTCCTCTCAACGCCTCCTCCCGAAGATCAAGCCTAGAGATACGCATAGCACTTTGCATTTTCGAGCTTTTTGGTAACTTGTTGCCTAAGGGGGAGAAAGTGTATAGATTATAGGCTTCAAGAGAGAGAGAGATTGCTTCTTTTTTTGCCTTATTTGCTGCTTATTTGATACTTATTTGTGTGCTTGCTTGGATGACACTTTATGTGTGTGAGATACTTGTTTGATCATGTGTTTGATCATATCATACCTTAATGCTTGTGCTTGAATGATGCTATTACTTATCTCTCATATATGATCATTCACTTTTGTTGGGGAACGTAGTAATTTCAAAAAAATCCTACGCACACGCAAGATCATGGTGATGCATAGCAACGAGAGGGAAGAGTATCGTCCACGTACCCTCGTAGACCGTAAGCGGAAGCGTTATGAGAACGCGGTTGATGTAGTTGTACGTCTTCACGATCCAACCGATCCAAGTACCGAACGTACGACACCTCCGAGTTCAGCACACGTTCAGCTCGGTGACGTCCCATGAACTCTGAACCAGCAAAGCTTCGAGGAAGAGTTCCGTCAGCACGACGGCGTGATGATGGTGATGATAATGCTACGGACGCAAGGCTTCGCCTAAGCACCGCTACGATATGACCGAGGTGGAATATGGTGGAGGGGGGCACCGCACACGGCTAAAAGATCAACTGATCAACTTGTGTGTCTTCTAGGGTGCTTCCCTCCCCACGTATATAAAGGAGGGAGGGGAGGTCGGTCGGCCTCTCTAGGCGCGCCAAAGGGGGGAGGAATCCTCCTCCTAGTAGGAGTAGGATTCCTCCTTTCCTAGTCCTACTAGGAGGGGAAAGGAAGGAGAGGGGGAGGAGAGGGAAAGAGGGGGCGCAACCCCTCCCCTAGTCCAATTTGGACTAGGCCCATGGGGGGCGCATGGCCAACCCTCGTGGCTTGTCCTCTTTTTCCCTTAAAGCCCACTAAGGCCCATATGTACTCCCGTATTCTCGTAACTCCCCCGGTACTCCAAAAAATACCCGGATCACTCGGAACCTTTCCGATGTCCGAATATAGTCTTTCAATATATCGATCTTTATGGCTCGATCATTTCGAGAATCCTCATCATGTCCCTGATCTCATCCGGGACTCCGAACAAGCTTCGGTCATCAAATCACATAACTCATAATATAAATCGTCACAGAACGCTAAGCGTGCGGACCCTACGGGTTCGAGAATTATGTAGACATGACCGAGACACGTCTCCGGTCAATAACCAATAGCGGAACCTGGATGCTCATATTGGCTCCTACATATTCTACGAAGATCTTTATCGGTCAAACCACATAACAACATACGTTGTTCCCTTTGTCATCGATATGTTACTTGCCCGAGATTCGATCGTCGATATCATCATACCTAGTTCAATCTCGTTACCGGCAAGTCTCTTTACTCGTTCAGTAATGCATCATCCCACAACTAACTCATTAGTCACATTGCTTGCAAGGCTTATAGTGATGTGCATTACCGAGAGGGCCCAAAGATACCTCTTTGATACACGGAGTGACAAATCCTAATCTCGATCTATGCCAACTCAACAAACACCATCGGAGACGCCTGTAGAGCATCTTTATAATCACCCAGTTATGTTGTGACATTTGATAGCACACAAGGTGTTCCTCCGGTATTCGGGAGTTGCATAATCTCATAGTCTGAGGTACATGTATAAGTCAGGAAGAAAGTAGTAGCAATGAAACTGTAACGATCATCGTGCTAAGCTAACGGAATGGGTCAAGTCAATCACATCATTCTCTAATGATGTGATCCCATTAATCAAATAACAACTCATGTCTATGGCTAGGAAACTTAACCATCTTTGATTCAACGAGCTAGTCAAGTAGAGGCATACTAGTGACACTCTGTTTGTCTATGTATTCACACATGTACTAAGTTTCCGGTTAATACAATTCTAGCATGAATAATAAACATTTATCATGATATAAGGAAATAAATAATAACTTTATTATTGCTTCTAGGGCATATTTTCTTCAGTCTCCCACTTGCACTAGAGTCAATAATCTAGTTCACATCTTTATGTGATTAGTTCACATCTCCATGTGACTAATACGCAAAAGGTTTACTAGAGTCAATAATCTAGTTCACATCGCTATGTGAATAATAGCCAAAGAGTGATCATGTTTTTCTTGTGAGAGAAGTTTAGTCTACGAGTCTGCAACATTCAGATCCTTATGTATTTTGCAAATTTCTATGTCTACAATGCTCTACACGGAGCTACTCTAGCTAATTGCTCCCACTTTCAATATGTATCCAGATCAAGACTTAGAGTCATCTAGATCGATGTAAAAAGCTTGCATCGACGTAACTCTTTACGATGAACTCTTTTATCACCTCCATAACCGAGAAATATTTCCTTAGTCCTCTAAGGATAATTTTAACCGCTGTCCAATGATCTACTCCTAGATCACTATTGTACTCCCTTGCCAGAATCATGCTAAGGTATACAATAGGACTGGTAAATAGCATAGCATACTTCATAGAACCTATGACTGAGGCATAGGGAATGACTTTTCATTCTCTTTCTATTTTCTGTTGTGGTCGGGTTTTGAGTCTTTACTCAACTTCACACCTTGCAAGACAGGCAAGAACTCCTTCTTTGACTGTTCCATTTTGAACTACTTCAAAATCTTGTCAAGGTATGTACTCACTGAAAATATATCAAGTGTCTTGATCTATCTCTATAGATCTTGATGCTCAATATGTAAGTAGCTTCACCGAGGTCTTTCTTTGAAAAACTCCTTTCAAACATTCCTTTATGCTTTCTAGAAAATTCTACATTATTTCCGATCAACAATATGTCATTCACATATACCTATCAGAAATGTTGTAGTGCTCCCACTCAATTTCTTATAAATACAGGCTTCACCGCAAGTTTGTATAAAACCGCTTTGATCACTTTATCAAAGCATATACTCCAACTCCGAGATGCTTGCACCAGTCCATAGATGGATTGCTGGAGCTTGCTCACTTTGTTAGCACCTTTAGGATCGACAAAACCTTCTGGTTGCATCATATACAACTCTTCTTTAAGAAATCCATTAAGGAATGCAGTTTTAACATCCATTTGCCAGATTTCATAAAATGCGGCAACTACTAACATGATTCGGACAGACTTTTAAGCATTGATACGAGTGAGAAAATCTCATCGTAGTCAACACCTTGAACTTGTCCAAAACATTTTTGCGACAATTCGAGCTTTGTAGATAGTAACACTACTATCAGCGTCCGTCTTCCTCTTGAAGATCCATTTATTCTCAATGACTCACCGATCATCGGGCAAGTCAATCAAAGTCCATACTTTGTTCTCATACATGGATCCCATCTCAGATTTCATGGCCTCAAGCCATTTCGCGAAATCTGGGCTCATCATCGCTTCCTCATAGTTCTTAGGTTCGTCATGGTCTAGTAACATGATTTCCAGAAAGGATTACCGTACCACTCTGGTGCGGACCATACTCTAGTTGTCCTACGAGGTTTGGTAGTAACTTGATCTGAAGTTTCATGATCATCATCATTAGCTTCCTCACTAATTGGTGTAGAGATCACTAGAATGATTTCTGTGATGAACTACTTTCCAATTCGGGAGAAGGTACAATTACCTCATCAAGTTCTACATTCCTCCCACTCACTTCTTTCGAGAGAAACTTCTTCTCTAGAAAGGATCCACTCTTTAGCAACAAAGATATTGCCTTTCGGATTTGTGATAGAAGGTGTACCCAACAGTTTCTTTTGGGTATCCTATGAAGACACACTTTTCTGATTTAGGTTTGTGCTTATTAGTATAAAACTTTTTCACATAAGCATCACAACCCTAAACTTTAAGAAATGATAGCTTAGGTTTCTTGCTAAACCACAGTTCATACGGTGTCGTCTCAACGGATTTAGATGGTGCCCTTTTTTAATGTGAATGTAGTTGTCTCTAATGCATAACCCCAAAAACGATAGTGGTAAATCAGTAAGAGACATCATAGATTGCACTATATCCAATAAAGTACGGTTATGATGTTCGGACACACCATTATGCTGTGGTGTTCTAGGTGGCATGAATTTGTGAAACTATTCCACATTGTTTTAATTGAAGACCAAACTCGTAACTCAAATATTCGTCTCCGTGATCAGATCGTAGAAACTTTATTTTCTTGTCACGATGATTTTCCACTTCACTCTGAAATTCTTTGAACCTTTCAAATGTTGCAGACTTATGTTTCATTAAGTAGATATACCCATATCTGCTCAAATCATTTGTGAAGGTCAGAAAATAACGATACCCGTCACGAGCCTCAACACTCATCGGACCGCATACATCAGTATGTATTATTTCCATTAAGTCAGTTGCTTGCTCCATTGTTCCGAAGAACGGAGTCTTAGTCATCTTGCCCATGAGGCATGGTTCGCAAGCATCAAGTGATTCCAAAAACCCATCAGCATGGAGTTTATTCATGCACTTTACACCATTATGACCTAAACGACAGTGCCACAAATAAGTTGCACTATCATTATTAACTTTGCATATTTTGGCTTCAATATTATGAATATGTGTATCACTATGATCAAGATTCAATAAACCATTTATATTGAGTGTATGACCATAGAAGGTTTTATTCATGTAAATACAACAACAATTATTCTTTGACTTAAATGAATAACCGTATTGCAATAAACATGATCCAATCATATTCATGCTTAATGCAAACACCAAATAACATTTATTTTAGGTTCAATACTAATCCCGAAAGTATAGGGAGTGTGCGATGATGATCATATCAATCTTGGAACCACTTCCAACACACATCGTCACTTCACCCTTAACTAGTCTCTGTTCATTCTGCAACTCCCGTTTCGAGTTACTAATCTTTAGCAACTGAACTAGTATCAAATACTGAGGGGTTGCTATAAACAATAGTAAAGTACACATCAATAACACGTATATCAAATATACCTTTGTTCACTTTGCCATCCTTCTTATCTGCCAAATACTTGGGGCAGTTCTGCTTCCAGTGACCAGTCCCTTTGCAGTAGAAGCACTTAGTCTCAGGCTTAGGTCTAGACTTAGGCTTCTTCGCTTGAGCAGCAACTTGCTTGCTGTTCTTCTTGAAGTCCCCTTCTTCCCTTGGCCCTTTTCTTGAAACTAGTGGTCTTGTCAACCATCAACACTTGATGCTTTTCTTGATTTCTACCTTCGTCGATTTCAGCATCACGAAGAGCTTGGGAATCATTTCCGTTATCCCTTGCATATTATAGTTCATCACGAAGTTCTGATAACTTGGTGATAATGACTATAGAACTCTCTCAATCACTATCTTATCTGGAAGATTAACTCCCACTTGATTCAAGTGATTGTAGTACTCAGACATTCTGAGCACATGCTCACTAGTTGAGCTATTCTCCTCCATCTTGTAGGCAAAGTACTGTCAGTGGTCTTATACCTCTTGACATGGGCATGAGTATGAAATACCAATTTCAACACTTGGAACATCTTATATGCTCCGTGGCGTTCAAAACATTTTTGAAGTCCCGGTTCTAAGCCGTAAAGCATGGTGCACTAAACTATCAAGTAGTCATCATACCGAGCTCTGCCAAAAACATTCATAACGTCTGCATCTGCTCCTGCAATAGGCCCGTCACCTAGCGGTGCATCAAGGACATAATTCTTCTGTACAACATTGAGGATAATCCTCAGATCACGGAGCTAGTCCGCTTCATTGCTAATAACATCTTTCAACTTATTTTTCTTTAGGAACATATAAAAAACGGGGAGCTACATCATGAGCTATTGATCTACAACATAGTTATGCAAATACTATCAGGACTAAGTTCATGATAAATTAAAGTTCAATTAATCATATTACTTAAGAACTCCCACTTAGATAGACATCCCTCTTGTCATCTAAATGACCACGTGATCCAAATCAACTAAACCATGTCCGATCATCACGTGAGATGGAGTAGTTTTCAATGGTGAACATCACGATGTTGATCATATCTACATATGATTCACGCTCGACCTTTCGGTCTCCAGTGTTCCGAGGCCATATCCGCATATGCTAGGCTCGTCAAGTTTAACCCGAGTATTCCGCGTGTGCAAAACTGGCTTGCACCCGTTGTATGTGAACGTAGAGCTTATCACACCCGATCATCACGTGGTGTCTCGGCACGACGAACTGTCACAACGGTGCATAATCAGGGAGAACACTTTATACCTTGAAATTTAGTGGGAGATCATCTTATAATGCTACCGCCGAACTAAGAAAAATAAGATTCATAAAGGATAAACATCATATGCAATCAAAATATGTGACATGATATGGACATCATCATCTTGTGCTTTTGATCTCCATCTCCAAAGTACCGTCATGATCTCCATCGTCTTGATCTCTATCAACGTGTCGTCATATGGTCGTCTCGCCAACTATTGCTTTTGGAACTATTGCTATCGCATAGCGATAAAGTAAAGCAATTGTATGACGCTTGCATCTTATGCAATAAAGAGACAACCATAAGTCTTCAGCCAATTGCCGATAACTTTAACAAAACATGATCATGTCATACAAAAATTTATATCTCATCACGTTTTGACCATATCACATCACAACATGCCCTGCAAAAACAAGTTAGACGTCCTCTACTTTGTTGTTGCAAGTTTTACGTGGCTGCTACGGGCTGAGCAAGAACCGTTCTTACCTACGCATCAAAAACCACAACGGGACATAGTGATTGCTTTTTGATCTTCAGAAAGAACCCTATTCATTGGATCCGATTGAACTAAAGTTGGAGAAACAGACACCCACTAGCCACCTGTGTGTGAAGCACATCGGTAGAACCAGTCTCGCGTAAGCGTACGCGTAATGTCGGTCTGAGCCACTTCATCCAACAATACCGCTGAATCAAGAATCAACTAGTGATGGCAAGCAATATGTATATACCCACGCCCACAACTCCTTTGTGTTCTACTCGTGCATATAACATCTACGCATAAACCTGGCTCTGATACCACTGTTGGGGAACGTAGTAATTTCAAAAAAATTCCTACGCACACGCAAGATCATGGTGATGCATAGCAACGAGAGGGAAGAGTATCGCCCACGTACCCTCGTAGACAGTAAGCGGAAGCGTTATGAGAACCCGGTTGATGTAGTCGTACGTCTTCACGATCCGACCGATCCAAGTACCGAACGTATGGCACCTCCGAGTTCAGCACACGTCCAGCTCGGTGACGTCTCACGAACTCCAATCCAGCAGAGCTTCGAGGAAGAGTTCCGTCAGCACGACGGCGTGATGATGGTGATGATGATGCTACCGACGCAGGGCTTCACCTAAGCACCACTACGATATGATCGAGGTGGAATATGGTGGAGGGGGCACCGCACACGGCTAAAAGATCAACTGATCAACTTGTGTGTCTTCTAGGGTGCCCCCCTTCCCACGTATATAAAGGAGGGAGGGGAGGCCGGCCGGCCTCTCTAGGCGCGCCAAACGGGGGAGGAATCCTCCTCCTAGTAGGAGTAGGATTCCTCCTTTCCTAGTCCTACTAGAAGGGGAAAGGAAGGAGAGGGGGAGGAGAAGGAAAGAGGGGGCGCAGCCCCTCCCCTAGTCCAATTCGAACTAGGCCCATGGGGGGCGTGCGGCCAGCCCTCGTGGCTTCTCCTCTTTTTCCCATAAAGCCCACTAAGGCCCATATGTACTCCCGTAACTCCCCGGTACTCTGAAAAATACTCGGATCACTCGGAACCTTTCTGACGTCCGAATATAGACTTCCAATATATCGATCTTTACGGCTTGATCATTTTGAGACTCCTCATCATGTCCTTGATCTCATCCGGGACTCCGAACAACCTTCGGTCATCAAATCATATAACTCATAATACAAATCATCATAGAACGTTAAGCGTGCAGACCCTACGGGTTCGAGAACTATGTAGACATGACCGAGACACGTCTCCGGTCAATAACCAATAGAGGAACCTGGATGCTCATATTGGCTCCTACATATTCTACGAAGATCTTTATCGGTCAAACCGCATAACAACATGCATTGTTCCCTTTGTCATCGGTATGTTACTTGCCCGAGATTCGATCGTCGGTATCATCATACCTAGTTCAGTCTCGTTACCGGCAAGTCTCTTTACTCATTCCGTAATGCATCATCCTGCAACTAACTCATTAGTCACATTGCTTGCAAGGCTTATAGTGATGTGCATTACCGAGAGGGCCCAGAGATACCTCTCCGGTACATGGAGTGACAAATCCTAATCTCGATCTATGCCAACTCAACAAACACCATTGGAGACACTTGTAGAGCATCTTCATAATCACCCAGTTATGTTGTGACGTTTGATAGCACACAAGGTGTTCCTCCGGCATTCGGGAGTTGCATAATCTCATAGTCTGAGGAACATGTATAAGTCATGAAGAAAGCAGTAGCAATGAAACTGTAACGATCATCGTGCTAAGCTAACGGAATGGGTCAAGTCAATCACATCATTCTCTAATGATGTGATCCCGTTAATCAAATGACAACTCATGTCTATGGCTAGGAAACTTAACCATCTTTGATTCAACGAGCTAGTCAAGTAGAGGCATACTAGTGACACTTTGTTTGTCTATGTATTCACACATGCACTAAGTTTTCGGTTAATACAATTCTATCATGAATAATAAACATTTATCATGATATAAGGAAATAAATAATAACTTCATTATTGCCTCTAGGGCATATTTCCTTCAACTTTGTCTTGGTGATGAGTGCATATTTTACTTTCTATCATTTTGAGCGCTCCACCAAGATGTATGTGACATGGAAGAGTAACCCATGATTCTAATCGATTATGTATTTGCATTCAAAAGAAAATTCAAATAATGCATAAATTTATGGGGAGCTCTTTCTTACCACATACTTCTCAAAGTGACGATATATTTAAATCTTATTATCATTTGTCGAAGCTTTGATCTATATGTTGTCATCAATTACCAAAAAAGGGGAGATTGGAAGTGCAATTATCCCTGGGTGGTTTTGGTAATTCCTAACAACATATAGATTATTGGACTAATGCTCTTTCAAGATGGTCATTTCAGAAAGTTCAATGATTGGCATGGCATGGACTAGGACTGTGGACCCCGCAAAATGCTAAGGACACATATTGGCAAAAATTCAAGACTCTACATTTTCAATTTTAGTGATCCAATATCACATTGAGTCTATAGGAAAAGCCAATACTATTAAAGGGGATGATGTGTTGCTTAATGACTTGCTTGCTCAAAATGCTTAGTGATATGCTCCAAAAGCCCTCAACCAATTTCTCATATCCACATATGTCCCAAACCAAAAGTCCAACTTGGCCCCACCGATTTGATCTATCCAGCACCACCAAGTTCATTTGACATAGCCATTGCCAGAAACCCTAATCAGTTCGGTCTCACTGATAGGGATCTCGGTCTCATCGAGATGGGATTGCAAACTCTCTGTTTCCCTTCGTAACATTTCGGTCTAACCGAGATGAGCGATCGGTCCCACCGAGTTCACAATGCAAACTCTTTGTTTTCTTTTTGTAACGTTTCGGTCTCACCGAAATGAGTGATCGGTCCCACCGAGTTTGCCTGACCAACTCTTTGTTTGCCTATTACAGAAATCAGTCTCACCGAGTTCATGTGATCGGTCTCACCGAGATTACGTTATGCCCTAACCCTAATGAAATCGGTCCCACCAAGTTGACATGTCGTTCTCACCGAAAAGCCTAACGTTCACATTTTGAACTGAATCGGTCTGACCGAGTTTGAGTACTCGGTCCCATCGAGTTTGGTAAATTGTGTGTAACGGTTAGATTTTGTGTGGAGGCTATATATACCCCTCCACCCTTCCTCCATTCGTAGAGAGAGCTATCAGAACGTGCCTACACTTCCAGCATACATTCTCTGAGAGAGAACCACCTACTCATGTGTTGAGACCAAGATATTCCAATCCAACCACAAGAATCTTGATCTCTAGCCTTCTCCAAGTTGCTTTCCACTCAAATCATATTTCCACAAAATCCAAATATGTGAGAGAGAGTTGAGTGTTGGGGAGTCTATCATTTGAAGCACAAGAGCAAGGATTTCATCACCAACACCCCGTCTATTATCCTTTGGAGAGTGGTGCCTCCTAGATTGCTTAGGTGTCACTTGGGAGCCTCAGTCAAGATTGTGGAGTTGAACCAAGGAGTTTGTAAGGGCAAGGAGATCACCTACTTCGTGAAGATCTACCCAAGTGAGGCAAGTCCTTCATGGGCGATGGCCATGGTGGGATAGACAAGGTTGCTTCTTCGTGGACTCTTCTTGGGTGGAGCCCTCCGTGGACTTACGCAACCGTTACCCTTCGTGGGTTGAAGTCTTCATCAACGTGGATGTACGATAGCACCACCTATTGGAACCACGCCAAAAATCTCCGTGTCTACATTGCATTTGCTCCCTCCAAACTCCTCCCATTTACCTTCATATGCAATGATTTACATTCCGCTGCTATACTCTTAGATTTCCATGTGTAGATTGATTGCTTGACTTGTGCTAAGTTGCTAAAATCCGTCAAGAATTAAAATTGGGAAAAGGCTAGATTTTTATTTGGTCAAGTAGTCTAATCACCCCCCTCTAGTCATACTTTCAATCCTACACATATAGCCATTTTATTAATTACTATTCACAAAGACCTTCAGCTAGACGTGGAAGTGGATTTTGTAGCGATTTACAAGTGATGTGATCAAGAACAGTTCACTAAGCGTGTTAAGCACTGCTTGGGCTTAAATCGAGGCCCCTAGAAACTCTTTTGACTAAGGAGTGTCATTCAACTAGTTCGCTGTTTATTTTGCCACTCTGTTGAAACAGAGAGAAAGCTGAGTACTAGTGAGGCAACTTTTTTGTGTTATCTCTACTCCTAATGGAGTAGTTGGTAGCCTGGTACTCCGGTTTTATTTTCGTCCTGTTTTGTTTCCTCCCACCTCCCACTATTGATTTTTTTCTTAATTAATAATTCCATCCTCTCACTGGTTTTCTGTTTTTTTCGTAATCTAATTCAATCTGTCGATCCTTCCTTAGTCATGATGCACTTACGTGTAGCCCCGACAGATCGGTTTCCATATAAAATAAAACACAATCATTAATCAATCGTCGGTTCCCTTTTTATAGGACTTACTGCCATACACAGCCCAGACAATAACTTCCATATACAAAATAAAGGAAAACACAATCAGGTTTCCTTTCCTTTCCAAAGCTACAGCCATCGCCCCCCTCCCCAGATCACGTTATTTTTCCCATGCCACCATCGATGATCTGCTCTCCCATTTCCATGGTCCTCCCCGCGTCCTGGTTCGAGCTTTCTCCGCGGCCATGGCTCCGGCAAGGCCAAGCAGCGGCAGCGTCCCTGCCTTTCCTGGTGCCTATCTCGCTGAAGGGCGTGCCTGCGCATGCGTGGTGTCAACAGACGGCGAGCGAGATCCTGCGGGGCTCCGGCTTTGTCGTCAGGGTTGATGAGTTCACGACGAGCAGGGCGGACATGGTGGACTTCAGAGTTTGGTTACACACAGACATGCCGAGCCGGATTCCACGGTGGCGCGTTCTCTACATCGACGAGCCCAAGCATACTCTATGGTCGGAGGGAGAGGGCCGGCGCCCTGCTGCTCCATGGTGCTCTTCGGCCCTCTCATATACCATCGACATCATCGTGCTGGCGGACGGCGTGCTAGATGATCTTGGGGCGGCACCACCCCCGTCGCCTCCCTCTTTCCCGTCTGCGCGGGGGGGGGGGGGGGGGGGGGGGCGGCCATGGTCCTGGGCCCGCTGGGTCGAGAGTGCGAGGTGGCCTTGGCCGGCGTGAGGCTGGCCATGGTGGTGGCTCGGCAGGCACGGCGGCATCTTCAACGGCGGTGGCCCCGCCGGCGGCCACGCGCGCCCTCGTTCAAATTCGTGCCGCGCCGGGGAGTCGCGTGGCCAGCATCAGCAACAACTGCATGGCCAGCGTCAGAGGTTCGCCTGCGGGCCCGGTGGATCAGCAACTCGGCGGAGATTGGCTGGGCGGCGCCCGAGATTCCCGCCTAGGGGCCCGCGCTGCTGCGGAGGTCACCATTGGTTCCCCTCCATCGGTGCAGCTGGCCAGGTGGCGTCAGCTGGATGGTTCGAATTTGACCGCTTTTCAGGTTGATGGGCCCAGTTTCGAGGGATTGGTGACATGCAGTGCGCAGGCCTGATGCGGGTCAGTCCAGATTGGCTCCATGTGTATCGGTCTTTTGGTCCTGCCCGAGGTGGATTCGGCTGGCACGGTGATTGGCGCGGTCTCCGAACTGTTGTCGCTTTCAGGAGGCGAGACCGTGAGGAGCGCACAAGTGGAGGCCTGGGACTTCTTCCAGGTCAGTCTGTTTGGTGGGGACGGCAGCTCGCCACCAACCCCGAGGGCTAGCGCGCCTCCGCAGCATGGAGACCCGGCCCCACTTGTGGATGAGGCTGACCGGGCGCTGGTGGCCAATCCATGTGAGCCTATGCATGGGGCGCTGGTGGCCCCGACAAGCATCTTGGAAGCAGATCGGGTGGGGGACCCAGGGCCATGCTCGCCCACTCCCTCGCTGGTGGGAGATCCGAGGCCATGCACGCCCAATCCCTTGCAGGCTAGGAACGTGTAATGCCCCGAGACCGTTGTGCCAGGTGTCTTCCAGTTATTCGCTGCCATTGCCACGTCATTCGCTTGTGTGTTGCATCTTGTCATGTCATCATGTGTATTGCATCATCATGTTTTCAAAACTTGCATTTGTCCATATCTCCCCGTTCTCTCCGTTGTCCGTTCTGAGCCCAACCACACTTGCACGCGCCCGCGGCATGTCCGAAATAGTATTTTATAAGTGGCCAGAAAATGTTCTCGGAATGGGATGAAAGTTGGCATGCGGTGTTGTTATGTTGTCAGTAGGTCGTCTGCCAAGTTCCATCGCATTCGGAGTCCGTTTGATGCCCCAACGGATAACTATAGCGGCAGTATAGCCGGTCTAACGTCGGACGTTTTCGGTCTCTGGAAACAGTCGCCGGGTCTCTCTCTCTCTCTTCTCTTCTCTCAGCCCAAAGCTTTCTGCACAGACCGCTATCAACAGCTAGGCCCCGAAACCCCTCCTTGCACGGTGCATCGGCCCTCCTCGCGCGCGCGTCCGAAAGCTGTCCCGGACCTGACCCGGGCAGTCGTCACTGTTGCGTCCGGATCATCCCCAAACATCCCTAAATCATCATCGGTTTCTTGTTTGGACTTCTTAACCTAATTATTTCGGGCTGTCCGATTATAATCAGAGGGACCAATTAGTCCCTAGCTAGATCCACCTGCTATATATATACGGGTCCAACCCTAGAATCTAGGAGGTTTGTCCCTCCACCGGCCGCCACCGGGTCGCCTCCCACCTCGGGATCCCCTCGCCCGACCCTCCTCAATCTCCTCGCCCAGCCAGTGCATCCCCTCCGATCCATCCTTCCCGTGCCCACCTCCTCGTCCCCGTGCAGCAACCAGGAGCATAAGCTCCTCCTTCCACACCCCGCGGCCGAGGACCCCAACCCCGATGTCGCTGCAACCAAGTTTGCCGGAGGAGGCCGACGCCGACGCCATGTTCGCCGCTGCCCCTTGCTAGTCTCTGCCCACTGGAAGGACAAGCGACGAGGTCCGGTGCCTCCCACTCGGACCTGTACTCCCCATGGTCATAGCCCGCGCCGGCCATCTTCCTCCTGGCATGACAACAAGGCGCCGCCGCCCCATGACCTTCTCTTGCCTGAGTTTCCTCACCTGCATCCGCCCCCCCTCGTCCAGATCCGGTCTCTGCCTCCCTTCCTTCGTCTCCGGCGAGCAGCCGTGCCGCCGCGGCTCTGCTTCCTGTCATGCAGAGGACTCCCGCTCGTCCCTGTCGCGTTGACCAGTCGACGCTGCTCGCCCCAGCGCCCCAGTGATCGCCCATACGCGCGTGGGACTTCTCTGCTTCGTCTCGTTGGCCACCAGCCAGCGCACCGACCCCTGCTCCTACATTGGGCTTGGCCCATGGTGAGAACACCCCTGGCGCCCCACCTTTTTTTCCTGTTGTTGGCCAGCAGATCCGGCTAGTTCTATTTTTTTAGGCTCTGCGAATTTAGCTATTATCCAGTTACAGTTTCAGAAAAGTCCCTCTATTCATGCATATAATAACTCTCAAACCATGCATCATTTAAAAACTTATATATGAAACTTGCTTAGAATTTCATCTAGTTTATAATATGCAAAACTTTCATCTATGTTTAAAATGTCTAAAATGTTGTTTGCATATAATTTGCTCCTATGCCATGTTAAAATGCTTTAATTCATAACTAAATAACCGTAACTCCAAATTTAATAAACTTTATATGTAAATGGGGTAGAAAAATGTCTAGTTTAACCTGCTGTACTCACTTTGCATGTTTAACAACTCTAAAATAATGTTTAGGGAAGAACAGTACCATAACCAAAATATGCATATGGGGTTTTACCGGAATTGTTGTTCATTGTTTCCGGCCTCATTTAAACTTGCCTAGATAGGTAGTTTTGTTGTGCTTCACCCCTTGCCATGTTAATCAACATTTAATATTGTTAGATACATAAATGAGATCGAACTAAATAACTTGTCGTGGTGTTTCGTCAATATGCACCGTTGCATATTGAGCTCCACTTAATTTATAGGATTGCTTGTGCACTTTGCCATGCCATGCTTCATTAAACCGGACATGCATCATACTTGGTTGTGCATCATGCCATGCTTATGTCGTGGTTGTTTACTATGTTGTTTGCTTCTTTCCGGTGTTGCTTCTTCGGGTTAGTTCCGATAACATTGCGTTTGTGAGGATCCGTTCGACTACGTCCGTTTTTCTTCTTCATGGACTCGTTCTTCTTCCTTGCGGGATCTCAGGCAAGATGATCATACCCTCGAAATCACTTCTATCTTTGCTTGCTAGTTGCACGCTATTTTGCTATGCCTATGCTGCGATACCAACCACTTGCTTATCATGCCTCCCACATTGTTGAACCAAGCCTCTAACCCACCTTGTCCTAGCAAACCGTTGTTTGGCTATGTTACCGCTTTGCTCAGCCCCTCTTATAGCGTTGTTAGTTGCAGGTGAAGATTGAAGGTTGTTCCTTGTTGGAACATGGAGATGTTGTTCCTTGTTGGAACATGTTTACTTGTTGGGATATCGCAATATATCTTATTTAATTAATGCATCTATATATTTGGTAAAGGGTGGAAGGCTCGGCCTTATGCCTAGTGTTTTGTTCCACTCTTGCCGCCCTAGTTTCCGTCATATCGGTGTTATGTTCCCGGATTTTGCGTTCCTTACGCGGTTGGGTAATAATGGGAACCCCTTGACAGTTTGCCTTGAATAAAACTCCTCCAGCAATGCCCAACCTTGGTTTTACCATTTGCCACCTAGCCTTTTCTTTCCCTTGGGTTCTGCAGACTCAAGGGTCATCATTATTTTAACCCCCCCGGGCCAGTGCTCCTCTAAGTGTTGGTCCAAACTGTCAGTCGCCGGTGGCCACCAGGGGCTACTCTGGGCTGGCCTACCGGAAGTTTAGACAATCTGAGTGTGCCCTGAGAACGAGATATGTGCAGCTCCTATCGGGATTTGTCGGCACATTCGGGCGGTGTTGCTGGACTTGTTTTACCATTGTCGAAATGTCTTGTAACCGGGATTCCGAGTCTGATCGGGTCTTCCCGCTAGAAGGAATATCCTTCGTTGATCGTGAGAGCTTGTGATGGGCTAAGTTGGGACACCCCTGCAGGGATTTGAACTTTCAAAAGGTCTCTTTCCGGCGGAGTCCGGGAAGTGAACACGGTGTTGGAGTTATGCTTGACGTAGGTTGTTCTAGGATCACTTCTTGATCATACTTTTATCGACCGTGCTTTGCCTTCTCTTCTCGCTCTCATTTGCGTATGTTAGCCACCATATATGCTAGTCGCTTGCTGCAGCTCCACCTCATACCTTTACCTTACCCATAAGCTTAAATAGTCTTGATCGCGAGGGTGCGAGATTGCTGAGTCCCCCGTGACTCACAGATACTTCCAAAACTAGTTTGCAGGTACCGATGTTACCGAGCAGGTGACGCAACCATGCTCAGGAAGAGCTCGATGAAGATCTTGTCCTTTGTGTTGTTTCGTTCTAGTTGATCAGTAGTGGAGCCCAGTTGGGGTCGATCGGGGACCTTTGTCGCATTTGGGGTAGTCTTCTTTTATTTTGGTTCCATAGTCGGACCTTGATTGTATTTGGTTGATGTAATGCTTATTCATATAATTGTGTGAAGTGGCGATTGTAAGCCAACTATGTATCTCTTTTCCCTTATGTATTACATGGGTTGTTTGCGAAGATTACCTCACTTGCGACATTGCTTTCAATGCAGTTATGCCTCTAAGTCGTGCTTCGACACGTGGGAGATATAGCCGCATCGAGGGTGTTTCAAGTTGGTAATCAGAGCCTTCCCCGACCTTAGGAGCCCCATTGCTTGATCGAATTAGCGGACGAGTTGAGTCTAGAAAAATGTTTTGAGTCATTTAGGAATTATATATCATAGAGTTTAGGAATTCTTTTTACTCCCCAGTCTCCTCATCGCTCTGGTAAGGCATCCTGACGTAGAGTTTTTACTCTTCTCTTCTCAAATTTCACTAAAAAAAATTTAGGATCACGCGGGTATCTTGGAATCGTTCCGATGGTTTTGTGACGAGAACAATGTTCTTGGTGCCTCCTGTCTTTAGGGGTTGTGGCAGTGTCCCGGGGAGTTGAGCTCCGAGGTGTTGTCGTCACAATTTTATCGTTGCAGTTCTGGTATACCTGAGTTTAGTACGCTGACATCGAAAATCTCTTTTATACAGTTCGTTGGTGAGATAACCTCGACGCCACCTAGTACTGGGGTGGGAGTTCGGGAGTATTGCCATAACTTGTATAACGGATGCTTTTCGAAGGTTGAGGTAGATGATTTCTGAAGGTTTCTTGGTTATGTGTTGAAGGATGGATACAGCTGGATGTAGGATTTGCTAGTTTGGGTGAGATATTATGCTTCCCCTGTATCCCCAACACCTGATTGCATGACCGGAAAGGTTCGGGAGTTTCATAGGTGGGAATTCAAGTAGATCTTAGGATATCCTTCCGACAGAGGTATGATATGAAATTGGGGTTCAACGTCTAGTGGTCCGCCTATTCACGGTCGGTTTTACAGTGGTCTCGTTGTGTCTTAAAGAGTCCTTGGCTATGCCGACTCGGGGACGTTTCGTATGTCATGTGCACTGCCTTGTACATGATGGTGCTGTACGATCGAGCCCGTGTAGGCCCCACCACGAAAACTTCGGACGAAATCTCTATCATATGTTTGTTCTGGCTTATTTTGCAAGCCAATCCTTTGTTTTGTTTTGGAGTTGTGGTATTCAAGTTGCTTTGAAGTCAAATGTCGATTCCATACCTTTTCCAAGTGGTGTTCTCATATTCCGATGTGAATACTAATCCTTCTCGATCATCGAGTTGTCATGCCAATCCCTTTTAACCGGTGTGCTTCTCTTCAAATGGATCCGATCATTGCAACATCCGCAAGATTCAATCCCAGTTCTTCTCTATGGTGTTTGTTTCATCCGTCTCCAAATTTCCTTTGTTTTTTCCCGCCCACCCACCCTTTTTCTTCAACGATTCAGATTTCTTATTCAAGTATCCTTTTATTGATGGGAAGTCTCTCCATCGTTTTTCGTCAATATTCTTATCTGGTGATTCTCATGAAGATTTTAACGGAGTTTCTAGTGCAGCATTATTCATTCTTTTTCTTCTCTGGTGGAACCAAGTCAAGCTTTGTGGATCATATCCTTTTTCCTCGTTTCAAATACCTTTTCTTACCAGTGCACCTCTTTATCATCCACCTCTCGCTATTCATTTGTTCCGGAATGCTAAAGATATCTCAGAAGATTCGTGTTTCCACTCTTAATCCGTTCAAGCTATTTTGAGGATGTTATCTCATTCAAGCCATTTAATTCAACCGGTGGAATCTCTCTTTTCAAGCAATCACTTCAACGGTGTTTCTTTTGAGTGGGCCCTAACCCACAGGTCTTTTTCCAGGATCTTACCTGACTCTTCTTATTCTCCCGGAGTTATTCTCAAATTCATTTCAAGTATGACGTAAGAATGAATTGTCATCAGTCATATGTCTTCCTCCAAGATCTTTCAAATTCTTTTCACCGTTGGCTCAACCTTTCTATTCGTCATCCCGGAGTATCTCAACAAGTCTTGGTGGTGTTTCTCGTCGTCATTCTCGGATTTTGAGGACTGAAGAAGATTTTCCTCTCAATCTTGCTCCATTCTCTTCAAGATTCGTGACTCTAGCTTGTTGCCATTCTCTCATAATTGTTCGATTGTGAGAATTCTTTTTATCTATCTGGAGCAATTCAGGAGCCTTTTCAGTTTGTTCATCCGGAGTCCATCAATTCAGGTTTATTCATTCTCAGCTTTCAGCTATCATTCTCCAAATTTTACCGGTGCTTCGTGCAAGTGATCTTTAATCGGCTCGTGATCTCTTCGTTCACTTGTATCTAAATTTCCCCAAGTATCCTCATTCGTTTTCCAATTCTTCACGGTGTTTTTCTTTATCTTTTCTCCAATCGTTTTTTTAATTCTTACGGTGGTTCGTGCAAGATTCCTCTTCTTTCGTTATCATATCAAATTCATTCGTTGTTTCGATTCCACCGGTGTTTCGTGGAAGGCATTCTCAAGTGGTGCTATATCTATCTTAATCCTTTCTACGAGAATAAGTAGTATGCCAATTCCATTGTTGTCCATCAATTTTAAATTGGTGAAGGATACGCATAATGTAATTCTTATTCTTGTTCATCGAGTTTATTATTCCTATTTTTTCCGGAGGTGGGCATCATACTCATTCTTGGTTTGCAAGTGCTCATCTTTTCCCGGAGTTCCAAGCTCTCATCATCACGAAAGTTTCCATCTTAAATCATTACAAGGTTTTCCTTGTGTTTTTTTAAACGTCTTTTTCTTGTCCGTTACCCTTTTGTTACCGGAGTTCTTCATGGAAGTTTCTACATGATGTGGGTCATCAAGGATTATTTCCTTCTCGAAGTGTTCATCAACATCTTTTTCTAAGGAGCTCAAGTATTCTTCTTCGTGCATCCGGAGTGCATTCTTTCTACCATTATTATTGGAGATGGTATTATGTCATTCTGATATTCGGGTTCATGTTTCATGTGATTCACATGTGTTAGGAATGAGGGTATTTTAAATCCATCAATCCTCCTTTGGAGTTATATTGGGTTATATTTCACCTAAAGCTTTCCCTAAGATTGTTGCTATTATGGTGGCTTATTAATGACCCAAGTTCTTCATTTGTCTTTCCGGTGAATAGTTTCTCTATCTCCTTGTCATAAACCCAATCAAATTTTTTCCGTGAGTTGGCAAGTTGTCACCCTGATATGTTGAGATGCCTTCTATAAGTCCACTTCAAGTTTGATCCTTCCGTTGTTGGTGTTCCAACAACTCCGTTTCCTTCTCCTAAAGATGCCTTTTCAAGCTCTTTTGTGGCAGAAGTTGGCTTTTCTTCTCCATTCTTTTATTTCAATGATCTATATTCTATTTCTCTCTTCCGGAGGCATTGCGACATTGTTCTTTTCACCCATCATCTCGTTTTGTCAAAGATCATGTTCTTTTCATGCCTATCCATTTAACATGAGTGTTGTGCCCTTTTGCTCAAGTTCTTTTCGCCTTATCAAGCCTTGCATGTCTTTTCTACCGGAGTGCTGTCCGAATTTGTTCTTCCTTGTTTCTCTTTTCTAACGGAGTGTTTTCCACTTCGTCCATCTTTGTTGTTTTCTTCTTTAAATTTTTTCAACCTTGCAAGGTTCTTTGGTTTCACTCATTTGTCAAAGAAGCAATTAGTTTTACCTCTTCTCTTCCTTTTCCGTTTCCCTCCGGTGCCATCCTAGATCTCGGGACGAGATCCTCTCATAGTGGTGGAGTGTTGTGACGCCCCAATACCGGAGCTTCAGATGCCTTCCAGGGTTTCCGGGTTTCCTTATGTGTTTTGTTTGGTTCATTGCATTCATCTTTGCATCATGTGCATTGCATCATGTCATTTCTTTTCGTAACTCAACTAAATAAATTGCATGGATCTTCGGTCCATTTAAATCGAGGGATATTCACTATGGTGATTACTCTTTAAAACATATTCTCCCAATATTTTAGGGAGCTATATAAATTATATTCCAATAATTTGGAATCACCCATAACACACTTGCAAATAATCACATGCATCATCTCCTTCTCCTTTCCTTCTCGATCCTTTCTTTTGCAAGGGCCACTTTCCCCTTCTCTATTAATGTTCATAATTTTCCTATAATTTCTCGACCTTGCCTTCAACCTCTCTGTCAGATTTCAGATCTTTTGGAGTTGTTTTGGTTAGGTTCGAAAATGCCTCAAGTTTGAATCATATTTAAACTTGTTTTATTTTTCTACCTCTAAAAATGTCCAAGGCAATTTTATCAAATAGAGTTTAGTTCCAGAAGATTGAGGATATTTTTATATCTGAAAAACTCCTCTTCTAGCCCCCCTAGCCTTTTTCTTTTATTGAACTGTTTATTTAAATAAGCAGAGAGTTTAGTCTAGGGGAGAGAGAGTGTGTGTGTGTGCAGGGCCTCAGCCCAGCCATCGCCCTCTCCTCCGGGCCAGTCCGGCCTCTTGGACCTCCCAGGCCCAGCCTCTAGTGGCCCAAGGCCTGGTCGCGCCCGCCTGTAACCCTAGTGAGCCGACCTCCCTCCATCTTTTCCCCTCAGCGCCGCAACCCCCCTCTCCTACCGATCTCTTCTCCATTCGTCCTCCTCCTGCACCACACCTTCAGACAGAGGGAAAGAAAGGGCAGCTCTCCTGCCTCCGCCGTCCGCTCTCCGATATGTCGCCGCCCTGTGCACGCGACCACGCCGGCCTCCCCGTCCTTAGCTCCTCCTCCACCTCCTGCGGTTGACCTCGGGTCGCTGCTGCTCTGTTGCCGGCGAGCTTGCCTCCGCCTCTACTCCTGCTGCTACTTCCCTTGCTCCGACGCCTTGCCTCGCCTCCTGCCTCCAGCATGCCCACTGGAGGTGTGTGTGCCCGCGCCCAGCGCCAAGACCTCCCCTGTCTCGACATGTCTAGGACGAGGAGGACGAACCGCATCACCTCCTGCCCGTGCTTCGCCTTCCGTTCGCTGCCCCGCTGCCTTTTTTTGTCGTTGCCAAGGTCACCGAATCCAGGGACGCAAGGCCGCCTTCGGGGATCCTTTTCGCCAAGTACCACGCCGGTGAAGACCAAGACAGAGGCCTTCTCGAGCAGGAATGTTTTTGGGATCGTCAAGGCCACCTCAAGTACGACTACGTTTTGCCGCCTCGACCGAGACCAACAAGTACCACAACGATGCGTCATGTTCATCTACCGCCGTCTTTGGAACCTCTAAGAACGGCAAGTACCTCGGCTAGTACCGTGATGCCCGATGCATAGAACAACGACCATTGCCGAAGACCCGTGTAACGGTATCGTCAAGTTCGACTACCGCCGCGTGAACAACTACTTCCACTACCGCCGTTGCGAGAACGTCTACTTCCCTCTACGAACTTGATCCATTCCGATATCGCACGCTTCGAAGGTATAACCCCGAGATGACCGCCCATGAACGAATGCATGTGTGATGTAAGAGATGCCCGTGTTTGCTCCGTGCTCGAATTGTCGGTGCACGTTGCCCCTCTTTTGCCTTGTCACCATCATCGACCTGTGGGAACCAGGTAACCGGGATCACCCCACCATCTCTTGCACGCTCCCGTCACTTTTCCTTTTGCACCGGTATCCTCATGGGCTACCTGATAACCGATATGTTGCCGTGGCAGCGTTTTCGTTACCGTTGCCGTGGCACCCCTTTCCTTTCCACCACGGTGACAAATGCTTCATAATGCTCTTGTCAATTTTTAATAAAAAAATTGCATAAACTTGTTCATGTCATCTGCATCATGATAACAACAATTAAAATGTTTAATTTGTTGTTTGCATTAATTTGCTAAATGCATATGGGGATTTACCGGTTTTGTTGTTTATTATATCCGGCCCCATTTAAATTGTTTAGATGGTATAGTTTGTTACGCTACACCCCTTGCCATGCTTAACAACATTTAATTTGGTTGGGTGCATAAGCAGGAGTGAACTAAATAATTGATGTGGTGTTTCGTCAATATGCAACTTGTTGCATATTGAGCTCCACTTAATTTGTAGGGTTGCTTGTGCTCTTTGCCGTGCCATGCCTCTTTAATCCGGACATGCATCATACTTGGTTGTGCATCATGCCATGTTTATGTGTTGGTTGTTTACTATGTTGTGTGCTTCTTTCCGGTGTTTGCTTCTTCGGGTTGGTTCCGGTAACGTCGCGTTTGTGAGGACCCGTTCGTCTACGTCCGTTTGTATTCTTCATGGACTCGTTCTTCTTCCTTGTGGGATTTCAGGCAAGATGACCATACCCTCGAAATCACTTCTATCTTTGCTTGCTTGTTGCTCGCTCTTTTGCTATGCCTATGCTGCGATACCGACCACTTGCTTATCATGCCTCCCATATTGTTAAACCAAGCCTCTAACCCACCTTGTCCTAGCAAATCGTTGTTTGGCTATGTTACCGCTTTGCTCAGCCCCTCTTATAGCGTTGTTAGTTGCAGGTGAAGATTGAAGCTTGTTCCATGTTGGAACATGGATATTTTGTTGGGATATCACGATATATCTTATTTAATTAATGCATCTATATACTTGGTAAAGGGTGGAAGGCTCGGCCTTATGCCTGGTGTTTTATTCCACTCTTGCCGCCCTAGTTTCCGTCATATCGGTGTTATGTTCCCGGATTTTGCGTTCCTTACGCGGTTGGGTTATAATGGGAACCCCTTGACAGTTCGCTTTGAATAAAACTCCTCCAGCAAGGCCCAACCTTGGTTTTACCATTCGCCACCTAGCCTCTTTTTCCCTTGGGTTAGGCCAGCCCAAGGGTCATCTTTATTTTAATCCGCCCTCGGGCTAATGCTTGTCTAAGTGTTGGTCCGAACTGAGTAGACTGCGGGGCCACCTCAGGGAAACTTGAGGGCTGTTTTTACTCGTAGGATGTCTCATCCGGTGTTGCCCTGAGAACGAGATATGTGCAGCTCCCATCAGGATGTCGGCGCATCGGGCGGCTTTGCTGGACTTGTTTTACCATTGTCGAGGATGTCTTGTAGAACCGGGATACCGAGTCTGATTGGGATGTCTCGGGAGGAGGTCTATTCCTTCGTTGACCGTAATCGCTTGTCATGGGCTAAGTAGGGACACCCCTGCAGGGTTTTGAACTTTCGAAAGCCGTGCCCGCGGTTATGGGCAGATGGGAATTTGTTAATGTCCGGTTGTAGAAAACCTGAAGTTGACCTTAATTAAAATGCATCAACCGTGTGTGTAACCGTGATGGTCTCTTTCCGGCGGAGTCCGGGAAGTGAACACGGTGTTGGAGTTATGCTTGGCATAGGTTGTTTTAGGATCACTTCTTGATCATATTTTATCGACCGTGCTTTGCCTTCTCTTCTCGCTCTCATTTGCATATGTTAGCCACCATACATGCTAGTCGCTTGCTGCAGCTCCACCTCATACCTTTTACCCTACCTATAAGCTTAAATAGTCTTGATCGCGAGGGTGCGAGATTGCTGAGTCCCCGTGACTCACAGATACTTCCAAAACCAGTTTGCAGGTGCCGATGAGACCGTGCAGATGACGCAACCAAGCTCAGGAGGAGCTCGATGAAGATCTTGTCCTTTGTGTTGTTTTCGTTCTAGTTGAACAGTAGTGGAGCCCAGTTGGGGTCGATCGGGGACCTTTGTCGCATTTGGGGTTCTTCTTTTATTTTGGTTCCATAGTCGGACCTTGATTGTATTTGGATGATGTAATGCTTTATTCATATATTTGTGTGAAGTGGCGATTGTAAGCCAACTATGTATCTCTTTTCCCTTATGTATTACATGGGTTGTTTGCGAAGATTACCTCACTTGCGACATTGCTTTCAATGCGGTTATGCCTCTAAGTCGTGCTTCGACACGTGGGAGATATAGCCGCATCGAGGGCGTTTCAGGGCAACATTAGCGTGGGCCATCTGATCTACAAGACATATTGTAAGGATATTTTAGACTAAGTTCATGATAATTAAGTTCATCTAATCAAATTATTTAATGAACTCCCACTCAGATAGACATCACTCTAACCATCTTAGTGATACATGATCCGAATCGACTAGGCCGTGTCCGATCATCACGTGAGACGGACTAGTCATCAACGGTGAACATCTCCATGTTGATCGCATCTACTATATGACTCATGTTCGACCATTCGGTCTCTCGTGTTTCGAGGCCATGTCTGTACAAGCTAGGCTTGTCAAGTCAACCTAAGTGTTTTGCATGTGTAAATCTGGATTACACCCGCTGTATGCGAACGTTAGAATCTATCACACCCGATCATCACGTGGTACTTAGAAACAACGAACCTCCGCAACGGTGCACAATTAGGGGGAACACTTTTCTTGAAATTTTAGGGAGGAATCATCTTATTTATCCTACCGTCGTTCTAAGCAAATAAGATGTAAACATGACAAGCATCACATGCAAATCATAAAGTGACATGATATGGCCAATATCATCTTGCGCCTTTGATCTCCATCTTCGAGGTGCGGCATGATCACCATCGGCACCGGCATGACACCATGATCTCCATGAAGTTGTCTTGCCAACTATTACTTATACTACTATGGCTAATGGTTAGCAATAAAGTAAAGTAATTACATGGTGTTTTCATTGACACGCAGGTCATACAATACATTAAGAAAACTCCTATGGCTCCTGCCGGTTGTCATACTCATCGACATGCAAGTCGTGATTCCTATTACAAGAACATGATTAATCTCATACATCACATATATCATTCATCACATCCTTTTGGCCATATCACATCACATAGCATATCCTGCAAAAACAAGTTAGACGTCCTCTAATTGTTGTTGCATGTTTTACGTGGCTGCTATGGGTTTCTAGCAATAAAGTTTCTTACCTACGCAAAAGCCACAACGGTGATATGCCAATTGCTATTTACCCTTCATAAGGACCCTCTTCATCGAATCTAATCCGACTAGTGGGAGAGACAGACACCCGCTAGCCACCTTATGCATCAAGTGCATGTCTGTCGGTGGAACCAGTCTCACGTAAGCGTACGTGTAAGGTCGGCCCGTGCCGCTTCATCCCACAATGCCGACGAATCAAGATAAGACTAGTAACAGTAAGAAAATTGAACAAATCATCGCCCACAAGTACTTTGTGTTATACTCGTGCATAGAATCTACACATAGACCTAGCTCATGATGCCACTATTGGGGAACGTAGCAATAATTCAAAAAAAAATCATACGTGCCACCAAGATTAATCTAGGAGATGCTAGCAACGAGAGAGAGAGGGGGTGCATCTTCATACCCTTGAAGATCGCTAAGTGGAAGCGTTACAAGGAACGCAGATGATGGAGTCGTACTCGCGGCGATTCAAATCACAGAAGATCCGGTCTAGCGCCAAAGGGACGGCGCCTCCGCGTTCAACACATGTATAGCCTGGGGACGTCTCCTCCTTCTTGATCCAGCAAGGGGAGAGGAGAAGTTGAGGGAGAGCTCCGAGAGCACGACGGCGTGGTGGAGGAGCTTACAGTTCTCCGGCAGGTCTTTGCCAAGCACTACGAAGGAGGAGGAGGTGTTGGAGAGGGAGAGGGATGCGCCAGGGAAGGGGTGCTGCTGCCCTCCCAGCCCCCTCTATTTATAGGGTGAAGGGGAGAGGGGCCCGGCCCCCTTAGATCCCATCTAGAGGGGGGGCGGCGGCCAAGGGGGGAACTTGCCCCCCAAGTTTGGTGGGAGCCGCCCCCACCCCCTAGGGTTTTCAACCCTAGGCGCCTTGGGCCCTTGGGGGCACCATCCCACTAGGGGGCTGGTTCCCACCCTTGTTCATCCCACTTGGCCCATCGGGGCAGGTGGCCCCACCCGATGGACCCCCGGACACCTTTCGGTGGTCCCGCTATAATACCGATAACCCCCAAAATTATTCCGGCGACTAAAACTGGACTTCCCATATATAATTCTTCACCTACGACCATTCTGGAACTCCTCGTGACATCTTGGATCTCATCCAGGACTCCGAACAACCTTCGGTAACCACATACTATTTCCCATAACAACTCTAGCATCACCGAACCTTAAGTGTGTAGACCCTATGGGTTCGGGAACCATGCAGACATGACCGAGACATCTCTTCGGCCAATAACCAACAGCAGGATCTGGATACCCATGTTGGCTCCCACATGTTTCATGATGATCTCATCGGATGAACCACGATGCCGGGGATTCAATCAATCCTGTATACAATTCCCTTTGTCCATCGGTATGTTACTTGCCCGAGATTCGATTGTTGGTATCCCCATACCTCATTCAATCTCCTTACCGGCAAGTCTCTTTACTCGTTCCGTAATGCATGATCCCGTGACCAACTCCTTAGTCACATTGAGCTTGTTATGATGATGCATTACCGAGTGGGCCCAGAGATACCTCTCCGTCATATAGAGTGACAAATCCCAGTCTCGATTCGTGCCAACCCAACAGACACTTTCGGAGATACCTGTAGTGCACCTTTATAGCCACCCAATTACGTTGTGACGTTTGGTACACCCAAAGCATTCCTACAGTATCAAGGAGTTGCACAATCGCATGGTCTAAGGAAATGATACTTGATATTAGAAAAGCCTTACACAATCTTGTGCTATGCTTAGGATTGGGTCTTGTCCATCACATCATTCTCCTAATGATGTGATCCCGTTATCAATGACATCCAATGTCCATGGTCAGGAAATCATGATCATCTATTGATCAACGAGCTAGTTAACTAGAGGCTTACTAGGGACATATTATGATCTATGTATTCACACATGTATTATGGTTTTCGGTTAATACAATTATAGCATGAATAATGGACAATTACCATGAACAAGGAAATATAATAATAACCACTTTATTATTGCCTCTAGGGCATATTTCCAATAGTAGCATCAATGGGCCTTCTACGGGCCATAGCATTAATGGGCCTTCTACGGGCCATAGCATTAATGGGCCTTCTACGGGTTGTATGACCGATAAGCCAAACATGGGCCAATAACAGACCGCATTTTGGGTCGTAAACGGGCTAGATTTGGAATCGTCCGTTCATGGGCCGACAAAAACGGGTCGTCGTTAATCAGCCGTATTTGATGCTACAAAAATGGTCCAATGGATTAACGGGTCGCAAACGGGCCGATTGTAACCATGGGCTGAATTTGGCCCACAAGTTGAAAAGGTCAGTAACGGGCCGTAAGTAACCGAATGCTGGAAATGAGCCCAAGGATAAATGGGCCCTGAGAAGGCCAAAAGATAACACGAGTTGGAAATGGCCCAATGGAATAATGGGCCGTTGATGGGTAGAAAGCGGTACACTGTTCATTGCGGGCTAGATTCACCACGGGTCGTTAATGGGCCAAGAGTTACAAATGGCCTCGTATGGGACGAAATACATCTTGGGCCATACATGGGCCGAAAGTTACAACTGGCTGGAATCATATTGGACGGCCAAGATGAAGCTACTGGGCTTAATTCCGATAAGCCGTAACGGGCCGTGAGTTAGCGGGCCGTAAATGGGCTATATACGAACGGGCCATTAATAGGCTTTCCGTGGGCCAGCCCGTTACCTTTTGACCAAGTCAAATGGGCTAGCCTTTTCACCAGAATGGGCCTCTGTTGGTCCGTGCCACGTGTCGATGTATCATAGGCGCCTCCTGTCCAATGAATGGATGGCATCTGTCCCAACGGTGATCCAACACATGTTTGCTCCGGCCAATGAGAATTTTACACGTGGAAAATCCTCATTGGTCTGGGCTGTTAGCGGGTTATCGGATCCAAAACCAGACCCGATAGCTTAACGGCGACCCGTTACGGTGGATGCCACGTGTCAGTCACCCTTGATGAAGGCACTTCCATGACGCGCCATTTGTCGTCATGGAAGTGGACACTTCCGTGATGATAATTTTGGCAATGTCATGGAACACTTATACGATAGCACAGGTATGACTATCTTGATTCTGTCATAAAATCGTCATGGATGTACATGCATGACAGAAAACGTGACCTACTGTGACAAACACGTATAATCACGGAAGTGTATTTTTTTGTAGTGCAAGACGTGCTAGAGCTAGTGGACCTCATTATTGCAATGGGTGTACTCCCTATCATAGATGGCATGATTCAGAGTGGTGGGCAGCAGGCATAATTTGGAGCTGCTTAGTCTTAAACCCCATGAAGAAGTCCCATCGCAAGGAATAGCCATCCTCTACACGTGCTCCTATGTAAAATGAGTAAATGAGACAAAAAGAGAAAGAGACAAAGTAAAAAAATCACCAGCCTTCGATCCATCCCTATTGTATCAGTGAATGATATTTCTACACCGTGATTGACATGGCTATATTATTAACCATGCCATGGAGGTAGAAGCGGATTTTTATTTATTCATGGAGGTAGCAGCGGATGGATATTCAACGAGTGAAATGATGGCTGCTTCCTCGGTCAAACATAGAGAAAGGTGGTCCTCGTGATTTGACGGCTTATTAGTCATTATTGCTGCCTATACTCTTTGTACATATATAATAATCGCGTGGTACAGTAGTGGGCTATACTTTTAATAACCATGCTCGAAGAGAAGAGGTGCACGCACCCACGCACGTAGTACTAGTAGCACTCTTTGCGTATTCCCCAACCACACACGTGACACGACGGAGCTCATTTCTCTAAGATGATGCAGCCCATGTGATAATTTGACGCGTCTAGTAGTAGTTACTCACTTATAAATAATGGAGGGTCAGGAACCATGCATGAACGGTGTCGCGTCATTTATAAATAGAGTTTTTTCTTCAGTGGAACGTACACAATTTAAATAGGTTCATATGGAGAGAAAAGGAAACCGCTCCACTATATACATAGCCAGGACTAGCCTACACGGTTGCTTGCTGGGGTTGCTCTCTGATACGTCTCCGTCGTATCTATAATTTTTGATTGTTCCATGCCAATATTCTACAACTTCCATATACTTTTTGGCAACTTTTTATACTATTTTTGGGACTAACATTGTAACACCCCGGATGTAACTTTCCCTATTTGTACTCCAACTCTTGCCGTTTCCGGCATTAAGTTATATTTATTTCTCAGGTTCGGGTCTTTGTCTCCGTGTGTTGTTTTCGTTTTCATGCATCTCATATCATGTCATCATGTGCATTGCATTTGCATACGTGTTCATCTCATGCATTCGAGCATTTTCCCCGTTGTCCGTTTTGCATTCCGGCGCTTCGTTCTCCTCCGGTGGCCATTTCTAGCTTTCTTTCGTGTGTGGGGGTTAAACATTTCCGGATTGGACCGAGACTTGTCATGCGGCCTTGGTTTACTACCGGTAGACCGCCTGTCAAGTTTCGTATCATTTGGATTCGTTTGATACTCCAACGGTTAACCGAGGGACCGAAAAGGCCTCGTGTGTGTTGCAGCCCAACACCCCTCCAATTTGGCCCAAAACCCACCAAACTCTGCTCCATGTCCTAGAGCGTTCGATCACGATCGCGTGGCCGAAAACCGCACCTCATTTGGACTCTCCTAGCTCCACTTATGCCTATAAATAGCCCCCTCCATTTTCGGATCTCTCCTCCCCCTCGAAACCCTAGTTCTAAAAAAAAACATCTCCGCGCCGAGCCGGACACGTCCGACCCGGCCAGACATTTCTCCGCCGCCAATCCCTCGCCGCCACGTGGCGGGCGGACCACTTCCCCGCCAGCAGCTCCCGCCGGCCCGCACCGGCCCGAGGCGGGCCTGCTCCCGCGCTTCTCCGGGCCAGTCCCAGCCGCCGCCGCGCCGCCCGTCTTCCACGGCTCCGGGAGCCTGCGCCACCACCGCGCCATCGGCGCCGGCGCCGGAGCTCGCCGCCTCCTCCGCCCGGCCCGGCCACGCCGCTCCGCCGCCTGCCGCCATCGCCGGCCCCGCCTCACCTCCCTCGACGCCGGCCACCGCGGACCTCAACGCCGGCGAAGACCCCGGCGATCCTCGGGCTCCGAGCGTCCTTGCCCGATCTGGATCCGGTCGCAGCTACAGTAAACCCTAACCTCGTTTATTTTTCAAAGTCCTGAAATTCTTGATCCAAGTTGCTTTGTTCGAGGCTCCGTAACTTTGCATCCGTAGCTCCATTTTGGACATATGATATATCAAAATGTTCGCCTCGACGAGTGCATCATTTCATTCCATTGCATCATTTTCATTTGGGTTCATCTTGATGCCCAAAATGCTGTTAGAAGGAGGCTTCGTGAGTTAATTGTCAGATCTGCTAGTTCATCTTAGACTTTTGTCATTTTTTCCATGATTATTGTGTGCATGCTATGCCTGTGAGTCTTTCATATGTTTTGTTAAGCATTATGTCTTGTTTCCAGAGGTGCAGCCCATGCATTTTTAGGATGTGTGTGGTGACTTGTGCAAGCTCGCAAAGAGAGGCACCCGGGAAATCTGTTTTCAGAGACTTAGTTGTTTTCACTAAGTCTGGGATACTTTAGTTCATGATGCCATATGTTCAGCTTGTTTCCTAGTGATCCGTGCCTCTTTTGAGGATGATCAGTAAAGGAGTTTTGTTATTAATGTTGCGATCTACCCATCCGTGTCTTTTTTTGCAATTATGGAGCACCATAGCTTCAGTCAATCGAGCTCTAATTTTGCTTCGTGGTGAATCTGGGCAGATCGTCAACTTGTTTGCGATTTTGCGGGCGTTGTTGTAGTTGATCCGTGCATGCTATGCCATTGTTCTTGCCATGTATAGCTTGTATTTTGTGCCTTCTTAATGGATGTATGCTTTCCTTGCTGTGACTTGCACCATGGTGAGTGCATCGAGATCGTTTACATGCCTTCGTGAGTTCTATTTCAGCATGTCTCAGTTTTCACCAAGTCTGAAAACTGATTGTGTTTTAGCTATGTTCGTGTGCCCGTTAATATATTTTGTGAACCCTTTTGGCCCCAGGTCACTTTGGGTCTTTTGTTAAGATTGTTGAGTAGCTCCATGCAATGTTCTTACTTGTCATGTTCAGGTCATGTATCATGTTCTTTTGCTGCTCCGAAGAGAGCATCGTGATCTGAAATTTCAGACTAGTGTTAATTTCACTAAGTCTGGAATCTGTTTTGCATTTGCGTTTTTGCCATGCTTGTTTGAACCTCATAATGGATGAATTGGCCGTGGCTCAGTGCTAGTATTTTGTTAAGCATATTGTGGGCATCCCTGCCATGTATTTTGTTGTCATGTTTGGTGGCTGTAACATGTTCATTTCGTTGCATTTAGATGCCTACTTGCTGTAAATCGCAGACCGGTGTCATATCTTAAAACGCTTGCCATTTCCAAACCGTAACTCCGATTCCAATGATCTTTATATTGTTTTCAAGCGATTTCATACCCTCTATCCAGTGGCACCCTTGGAATTCCAAGTTGAGGCCAGGTTCATGTTTTTCCTATCATAACTTGCATTTTGCATCCCGCATCGCATCCCGCATAGCATATCATCATTTCATCATATTGCTTGGTCTTGGACGTGGTTGATTGTATCCTTGTTGCTTGTTTGTCTTGTTGGGTAGAGCCGGGAGACGAGTTCGCTACCGAGGAGCCCGTTGAGTTTGCTTGTGAGGATCCAGTCAACTCTGACAACTGTGCAGGCAAGATGATCATACCCTCGAAATCACTACTATCTTTGCTATGCTAGTTTGCTCGCTCTTGCTATGCCAATGCCACGATGCCTACCTTTTGCTTGTCAGCCTCCCAATTGCCATGTCAAACCTCTAACCCACCTTGTCCTAGCAAACCGTTGATTGGCTATGTTACCGCTTTGCTCAGCCCCTCTTATAGCGTTGCTAGTTGCAGGTGAAGTTTGGAGGCCGTTCCTTGTTGGAACATCATTTATTTTTCTTGTTGGGGATATCATTATATTGCTATGTTATCTTAATGCATCTATATACTTGGTGAAGGGTGGAAGGCTCGGCCTCTCGCCTAGTGTTTTGTTCCACTCTTACCGCCCTAGTTTCCGTCATATCGGTGTTATGTTCCCGGATTTTGCGTTCCTTACGCGGTTGGGTTATAATGGGAACCCCTTGATATTTCGCCTTAATTAAAGCTTTTCCAGCAATGCCCAACCTTGGTTTTACCATTTGCCACCTAGCCTTTTCTTTCCCTTGGGTTCTGCAGACTCAAGGGTCATCTTATTTTAACCCCCCCGGGCCTGTGCTCCTCTGAGTGTTGGTCCCACTGAGCGATGTCCGAGGCTACCAGGGGCAACTCTGGGCTGGCTTACCCGACGTCTGGCTCATCTGAGTGTGCCCTGAGAAAGAGATATGTGCAGCTCCTATCGGGATTTGTCGGCACATTCGGGCGGTGTTGCTGGTCTTGTTTTAACCTGTCGAATTGTCTTGTTGTACCGGGTTGCCGAGTCTGATCGGTGTGTCTCGGGTGGAGGTCTATTCCTTCGTTGACCATGAGAGCTTGTCATGGGCTAAGTTGGGACTCCCCTGCAGGGATTGAACTTTCGAAAGCCGTGCCCGCGGTTATGGGCAGATGGGAATTTGTTACTGTCCGGTTGTAGATAACTTAAACCTTAATTAATTAAAATGAATCAACTGTGTGTGTTACCGTGATGGCCTCTTCTCGGCGGAGTCCGGGAAGTGGACACGGTGTTGGAGTAATGCTTGCGCAGGTTGCTCTTCTAGATTCTCGATCGCGCTTTGCCTCCTCTTCTCGCTCTCTTTTGCGTATAAGATAGCCACCATATATGCTAGTCGCTTGCTGCAGCTCCACATATATTTGTCTCATCCATTGCTATAAGCTTAAATAGTTTTGATCACGAGGGTGCGAGATTGCTGAGTCCCTGTGGCTCACAAATACTATAATTCCAGATGCAGGACCAGGTGATTTCGCTCCAGGTGACGAGTACGAGCTCAAGTGGGAGTTCAACGAGGACTCTCAGCGTTATTATGTTTCCTTTCCCGATGATCAGTAGTGGTGCCTAGTTGGGGTTTGATTCAGGGCCTTGTCGCATGTTGGGTTTTCTTCTATTTTGGCGCTGTAGTCGGGCCATGAGTGTTTGTATGATGGATGTTATTTATGTACTCTGATGTGACATGGCGAGTGTAAGCCAACTATGTTCTTCCCCTTTTATTATATATTACATGGGTTGTTGTAATGATTGCCTGACTTGCGACATTGCTTTCAATGCGGTTATGTCTCTAAGTCGTGCCTCGACACGTGGGAGCTATAGCCGCATCGAGGGCGTTACAATTTGGTAATCAGAGCCTTCCCCGACCTTAGGAGCCCCATTGCTTGATCGTCTTAGCAGCCGAGTTGTGTCTAGAAAAATGTTTTGAGTTCTTAGGAATTATATATCGGAGAGTTTAGGAATTCTTTTTACTTCCCAGTCTCCTCATCGCTCTGGTAAGGCATCCTGACGTAGAGTTTTGACTCTTCTCTTCTCAAATTTCACTAAAAATGTTTTTAGGATCACGCGAGTATCTTGGATTTGTTCCGATGGCTTATGATGAGAACACTGTCTTGGTGCCTCCTGTCAGGGGTTTAGTGGAAGTGTCCCGGGGAGTTGAGCTCTGAGGTGTTGTCATCATAATTTTATCGTTGCAATTCTGGAATACTTGAGATATGTTCGCCGACATCGAAAATCTCTTTTATGCAGTTCGTTGGTGAGATAACCTCGACGCCACCCAGTACTGGGGCGGGAGTTCGGGAGTATCGCCATAACTTGTATAACGGATGCTTTTCGAAGGTTGAGGTAGATGGTTTCCGAAGTTTTCTTGGTTATGTGTTGAAGGATGGATACAGCTGGATGTAGGATTTGCTAGTTTGGGTGAGATATTATGCTTCCCCTGTATCCCCAACACCTGATTGCATAACCGGAAAAGTTCGGGAGTTTCATAGGTGGGAATTCTAGTAGCTCTAGTTCTTCTTCCATGGATATTGGTTTGAGATTGGGATTTCTTACCGATTATTCGTTCTTGATCCGTACCTTGTTGATTTATTTCTCTACCTTAATTCTACGTGGCTTCTCAATTTATGGATATGTGACCATTTGAAGAGGAATGCATTCGTTCATTTTGTTCGGATATGAAGACTATATGTTGCAATTTTCATTCCGTTGGATTCAGCTTCAATATTTATCTATCTATGTGCTAACAATGGTCAACCTCTTCAGGATGGCTCCCGCTAAGAGCACCAGTCAGAACCAGAATCAAGATCCGCCACCACCTCCACCTCCTCCAGAGGCATGGCAAGCTGTGATGGCCGCAACCAATGCAAACACTCAGCTGATCATGCAAATTCTCCAAGAGCGCAATCAAGGCAGTCAAGGGAATCAAGGCAGCAATCAGAGTCACTTTGCTACACTCAACCAGTTCCTTGCTAACGGGCCAAAGACTTTCAGCAATTGTGTTGAGGCAACCGATGCTGACGATTGGCTTGTGGATCTATGTAAGCATTTCGAGTGCAGTAACGTCAGGCCTGAGGACTTTGTGAAGTTCGCTTCCTTCCAACTCAAAGATCAAGCTGCAGAATGGTTCCAGCAGTACAAGGATTCCAGAGGTGGACGTGTTATCACTTGGGATGATTTCCGTCGATATTTTCAAGCTCATCACATTCCGCAGAGCGTGGTTGAAAGCAAGCGTGAGGAATTCCGCAATCTGAAGCAAGGTTCTTTGTCTGTCTATGACTACAACAAATTGTTCCAGAAGCTTGCCCGCTTTGCCAAGCAGGACGTGCCTGATGAGAAGAGCATGATATATCAGTTCAGGGGTGGTCTCAGAGAAGATATTCAGCTCGCTCTTGTCCTCTTCGAGCCCTTGAGATACGATGAGTTCTACAACATGGCACTGAAGCAAGAGGCTGCTCATTTGAGGTGTGATGCTTCCAGGAAGCGAGTCAGAGATGTTACTCCTTCTTCCTCTACTCAAGTGGCCAAGCAGCAGAAGTTTTGGCTTCCTCCTCCTCCGTTCCGTCAGCCGTATCAGCAGAAGAGCAAAGGTGGCAGTGGTTCTTCCCACCCACCCAACCCAGGCTTTCAGAACAAGACTTCGTCTCAAGCTCCAAGATCGAGTGCTCCGTATCACCGTCCGCTTTCAGAGGTCACGTGCAACAAGTGCCAACAGAAGGGTCACTATGCCAACAAGTGTTTCAACCAGAGGCGTCTTCCTCCTCCTCCTCATGTGAGATCGGCAAGTACAGCTGTGGTCAAGCATAACCCCAAGTCCTCCAAGGTCAATTTGATGAATGCAGCTCAGGCAGAGGACTCGTCAGATGTGATCATGGGTAACCTTCCTGTTAATGATATTCCTACAAAAGTTCTTTTTGACACGGGTGCATCGCATTGTTTCATCTCGAGGCCGTTTGTTTCTAAGCATGAGTTGCCTTTGCAAGATTTGCCTAGTCAGTTATCTGTGGTTTCTCCGGGTAAATTTATGAATGCAAGCGCGTTTGCCCCAGATGTTTCTATCACATTGGGCGATTACAAATTTCTCTCTTCTCCGGTGGTTCTTGGTAACTCGGATATTGATCTTATTCTCGGGATGGATTGGCTTTCTAAGCACAAGGCTCATCTTGATTGTGCTGCCAGGCAGATTCAAGTGACTCATTCGTCTGAGGATGTAATTATCTTTGCCGCTCGGGATAATACTATCCGTCTGTTTTCTCTCAATGAGAAGGGTGAATTGGATGCCATCTCTCAAATTCCTGTCGTTTGCGAATATCAAGACGTCTTTCCAGAAGAGCTCCCAGGAATGCCTCCGCACCGGCCAGTTGAATTCGTTATTGAACTTGAGCCTGGCACAGAACCTGTGTGCAAACGTCCTTACAAGCTCGGACCTGAAGAGTTCAAGGAGCTGAAGAAGCAACTCGATGAGCAAGAAAGAATGGGTCTCATCTGGCCTAGTACTTCTCCGTGGGGTTGTGGTGTTCTTTTTGTGAAGAAGAAGGATGGAACGGACCGACTTTGTGTTGATTACCGTCCAGTGAACAAGAAGACCATCAAGAACAAATACCCACTTCCCAACATCAATGAGCTGTTCGAACAACTCAAAGGTGCTCAAGTATTCTCCAAGCTTGATCTCCGTATGGGTTATCACCAGATTCGCATTCGTGAAGAAGATATTCCCAAGACAGCATTCAGAACAAGCTTTGGTTGATATGAATACACTGTCATGTCTTTTGGCCTCGCCAACGCTCCTCCGACGTTCTCTCGCATGATGAACTTCATCTTCAACGCCTACACCAATGACTTAGTTTTGGTCTATTTCGATGACATTCTGGTTTTCTCGAAGAACAAGGAAGATCATGCCAAGCATTTGCGTTTGGTTCTCGATAAGCTCAGGGAACATCAGTTCTACGCCAAGTTCTCCAAGTGTGAATTTTGGCTCGATGAGGTTCTTTATCTTGGTCATATCATCTCTGCCAAGGGCATTTCCGTGAATCCCGAGAAGGTATCCGCAATTGTGAATTGGGAACCTCCTCAGAATGTGAAGCAACTCCGCAGTTTTCTCGGTCTCGCAAGCTATTGTCGAAGATTCATTGAAAACTTTTCCAAGATCGCGAAGCCTCTCTCAAATCTTATTCAGAAGCACGTCAAGTATGTTTGGTCTCCGGAGTGTGATATTGCTTTCAACACTTTGAAAGAGAAGTTGATCACTGCTCCAGTTCTGACTCCGCCTGATGAATCCAAGCCGTACGAGGTCTTTTGTGATGCCTCTCTCCAAGGTCTTGGCGTAGTATTCATGCAAGAGAAGAAAGTTGTTGCTTATACATCTCGCCAGTTGAAGACTAATGAGAAGAACTACCCCACTCATGATCTCGAGTTGGCCGCAGTTGTGCATGCTCTTTTGACTTGGAGACATCTTCTATTGGGAAGAAAAGTGGACATTTTCACCGATCACAAGAGTCTCAAGTACATCTTCACTCAGCCTAATCTCAACCTAAGGCAAACTCGATGGGTCGAAATGATTCAAGAGTATAATCCGAGTATTGAGTATACTCCAGGCAAGGCCAATGTGATTGCTGACGCTTTGAGCAGAAAGGCCTATTGCAACAGTCTGATTCTCAAGCCTTATCAACCCGAGCTTTGTGAAGCTTTCCGCAAACTTAATCTGCAAGTTGTTCCTCAAGGTTTCCTCGCCAACCTTCAAGTCTCTCCTACCTTAGAAGACCAAATTCGCCAAGCCCAGCTTCTTGATGCTATGGTGAAAAAGGTGAAGATTGGGATTGCCAAGAGTCAGTCCAAGTACAAGTGCTACCACCTTGATGACAAGGACACTCTCTTCTTCGAGGATCGTATTGTTGTGCCCAAAGGTGAACTTCGTAAAGTGATCATGAACAAGGCTCACAATTCTCTCCTCTCCATCCACCCTGGGAGCACGAAGATGTATCAGGACCTTAAGCAAGCTTATTGGTGGACTCGAATGAAGCGCGAGATCGCTCAATTCGTGAATGAATGTGATGTCTGCAGAAGAGTGAAGGCAGAACACCAAAGGCCAGCTGGTCTCCTCCAACCTCTTGCCATTCCAGAATGGAAGTTTGACCACATTGAAATGGACTTCGTGACTGGGTTTCCAAAGTCCAAGCGTGGCAATGATGCTATATTTGTTGTCATCGACAAGCTCACCAAAGTGGCTCACTTTCTGCCTATCAAAGAGTCGATCACTGAAGCTCAATTGGCGGAACTCTATACCTCTCGTATTGTCTCTCTGCACGGTATTCCTCAAGTGATCTCTTCAGACCATGACAGCATATTTACCTCCAAGTTTTGGGATTCTTTTCAGAAGGCCATGGGCACTAACATCCGCTTCAGCACTGCTTTCCATCCTCAAACAAGCGGTCAAGTCGAGCGTGTCAACCAGATTCTTGAAGATATGCTCAGGGCTTGTGTGATCTCCTTCAGCATGAAGTGGGAGGATTGTCTTCCTTATGCTGAATTCGCCCTATAGTGAGTCGTATTACAATTCACTGGCCGTCGTTTTACAACGTCGTGACTGGGAAAACCCTGGCGTTACCCAACTTAATCGACAGAGGCAGAGGAAATGTGCAAAGTCATTCGAGATAACCTCAAAGCAGCCCAATCCCGCCAGAAGAGCTACTATGATAGTAAGCACCGTGATTTGGCTTTCGAGATCGGAGATCATGTTTACCTCCGTCTCTCCTATGAAAGGTACTCGTCGCTTCGGTATCAAAGGGAAGCTTGCCCCTAGATACGTGGGACCTTTCAAGATTGTCAGCAAGAGAGGCGACCTCGCCTATCAACTCGAGCTTCCTTCAAACTTTGCAAATGTTCATGACGTGTTCCATGTCTCTCAGCTTCGAAAGTGCTTCAAGACTCCTGACCGCACCGTCAACTTCGAGGACATTGAGCTCCAAGAAGATCTCTCTATCGTGAGCACCCAGTTGCTATTCTTGAAGAGACTGAACGCAAGACTCGCAACAAGTCAATCAAATTCCTCAAAGTCAAGTGGTCACACCATTCCGACCGTGAAGCTACCTGGGAACGCGAGGATCACCTCCGTTCTGAGTACCCGGCGTTCTTTCAGTCCTAGATCTCGGGACGATCCTTTCGTAGTGGTGGAGTGTTGTAACACCCCGGATGTAACTTTCCCATTTGTACTCCAACTCTTGCCGTTTCCGGCGTTAAGTTATTTTATTTCTCGGGTTCGGGTCTTGTCTCCGTGTGTTGTTGTCTTTTCATGCATCTCATATCATGTCATCATGTGCATTGCATTTGCATACGTGTTCATCTCGAGCATTCGAGCATTTTCCCCGTTGTCCGTTTTGCATTCCGGCGCTTCGTTCTCCTCCGGTGGTCATTTCTACCTTTCTTTCGTGTGTGGGGATTAAACATTTCCGGATTGGACCGAGACTTGCCAAGCGGCTTTGGTTTACTACCGGTAGACCGCCTGTCAAGTTTCGTACCATTTGGACTTCGTTTGATACTCCAACGGTTAACCGAGGGACCGAAAAGGCCTCGTGTGTGTTGCAGCCCAACACCCCTCAATTTGGCCCAAAACCCACAAACTCTGCTCCATCATCTAGAGCGTTCGATCACGATCGCGTGGCCGAAAACCGCATTTGGACTCTCCTAGCTCCTCCTATGCCTATAATAGCCCCCCAATCCGATCCTCTCGTTCCCCCGAAACCCTAAAAAATCTCGCCGCGCCGGACGTCCGTCCGCATGGCATCACGCCGCCCGAATCGCGTGCCACATGAGAGCGCCCACATCGCCCGCCTCCAGTCCCGCCAGCCCGCTCGGCCCGGCCGGGGCCCCCGAAGCCCATCGGCTCCACCCGCCGCCAGGGTGCCCGCGCCGCCCGACCGCCCTCGCGCCACCGCCCGCCGCCATCCGCCGCCTCCCCGCGGGGCGCGTGCCGCCGCCCTCTGCCCGGCCGGTCGCCGCCCGCGCCGTCCGCGGCCGCCTCGGCGTTCGTGCCGCCTCGCCGCCTCCCCCACGCCGGATCTCGCGCCTCCTCGTCTCTCCTCGACTCGATGACGCCCCGCAGCTCCGGAAGCGAACTCCGGCGCCGGCCTCCTCGGTTTCCGCGCTTCGGATCTGAGATCTGTTTTTTTAGGGTTGACTTTTCTCAGAAAACCCTAAGCTCATATGCCCTTACTCATCGCATCGTAACTTTGCATCCGTAGCTCCGTTTTTGGCATATAGCATATCAAAATGTTCATCTCAGAGAGTACATCATTTCATTCCATTGCATCATTTTCATTTGAGTTCATCTTGATGCCCGAAATGCTGTTAGAAGAGGGCTACTTGAGATAATTGTCAGATCTGCTGCTCCATTTAGCTTTTTGTCATTTTTGCCATGATTATTGTGTGCATGATATGCCATGAGTCATATGTTTTGTTAAGGGTTTTGTCATCTTTCCAGAGGTGCAACCCATGTATTTTTTGTGATGTGTGTGGTGACTAGCACAAGCTTGCAAAGTGAGGCACTTGGTAATTCTGATTTCAGGGACTTAGCATTTCCACCAAGTCCTTGGCTGTTTATCTCATATGCCATATGTTCATGTTGTTTCCTAGTGATCCGTGCCTCTTTTGAGGATGATCAGTAAGGATGTTTTGTTAATATTGTAGTGCTCTATCCATCCATGCTCTTTGTTTGCAATTATGGAGCACCCTAGCTTGAGTCAATCGAGCTCTACTTTTGCTACTTTGTGAATCTGGGCAGATTGTCACTTGTTTGATTTTTGCCGATGATGTTGTAGTTGATCCGTGCATGCTATGCTATTGTTCTTGCCATGTCTAGCTTGCATTTTGTGTATTCTTGATGTGTATGCTTAGCTTATAATGACTTGCTCCGTGTTGAGTGCATCGAGCTCGTAAACATGCCTACTTGAGTTATGTTTCAGCATGTGCCAGTTTTCACTAAGTCTGAAAACTGATTATGTTTTTGCCATGTTCACATGCTTGCAATTGTATTTTCTTATCCCTTTTGGCTCAAGGTCACTAAGGGACTTTTGTTAAGCTCTTTGAGTAGCTCCATGCCATGCTTTACTTTGCCATGTTCAGGTCCTGTAGCATGTAGTTTTGTTGCTCCGAAGTGTGCTACCTGATCTGAAATTCCAGACAAGTGTTAATTTCACTAAGTCTGAAATCTGTTTGCCATATGCATTTTTGCCATGCTTGTTTGAACCTGTTAATGGATGAATTGGCCGTAGCTCAGTGCTAGACTTTTGTTAAGAATCATGAATGCATCCCTGCCATGTATTTTTATGCCATGTTTGGGTGCTGTAGCATGTTCATATCATTGCATTTAGATGGCTACTTGCTGTAAATCGCAGACCGGTGTCATATTTGAATCGCTTGCCATTTCCAAACCGTAACTCCGATTCCGGCGTTCTTTATATCGTTTTCAAGCGATTTCATCTCATCTTTCCAGTGGCTTGGATTTCCAAGTTGAGGTCCAGGTTCATGCATCCTTGTCATATTGCATATGCATCCCGCATCGCATCCCGCATAGCTCATCCTTGCATCTATTGTTTGAGTCCTTGCACGTGGTTGATGTTGTCCCTTGTTGCTTGTTTGTCTTGTTTGGGTAGAGCCGGGAGACGAGTTCGCTAACGAGGAGCCCGTTGAGTTTGCTTTTGAGGATCCAGTCAACTCTGACAACTGTGCAGGCAAGATGATCATACCCTCGAAATCACTACTATCTTTGCTATGCTAGATTGCTCGCTCTTTTGCTATGCCAATGCTACGATGCCTACCACTTGCTTTAAAGCCTCCCAAATTGCCATGTCAAACCTCTAACCCACCATGTCCTAGCAAACCGTTGATTGGCTATGTTACCGCTTTGCTCAGCCCCTCTTATAGCGTTGCTAGTTGCAGGTGAAGATTGGAGACCGTTCCTTGTTGGAACATTTATTTACTTGTTGGGATATCATTATATTGCCATTTATCTTAATGCATCTATATACTTGGTAAAGGGTGGAAGGCTCGGCCTCTCGCCTAGTGTTTTGTTCCACTCTTGCCGCCCTAGTTTCCGTCATATCGGTGTTATGTTCCCGGATTTTGCGTTCCTTACGCGGTTGGGTTATAATGGGAACCCCTTGATAGTTCGCCTTGATTAAAGCTTTTCCAGCAATGCCCAACCTTGGTTTTACCATTTGCCACCTAGCCTCTTTTTCCCTTGGGTTTCCGGAGCCCGAGGGTCATCTTATTTTAAACCCCCCCGGGCCAGTGCTCCTCTGAGTGTTGGTCCACCTCGTCAGCCGCCGGTGGCCACCAGGGGCAACTCTGGGCTGGCCTACCGGAAGTTTGGACAATCTGAGTGTGCCCTGAGAATGAGATATGTGCAGCTCCTATCGGGATTTGTCGGCACATTCGGGCGGTGTTGCTGGTTTGTTTTAACCTGTCGAAGTGTCTTGAGAACCGAGATACCGAGTCTGATCGGAACGATTGAGGAGGTCTATTCCTTCGTTGACCGTGAGAGCTTGTCATGGGCTAAGTTGGGACTCCCCTGCAGGGATTTGAACTTTCGAAAGCCGTGCCCGCGGTTATGGGCAGATGGGAATTTGTTAATGTCTGGTTGTAGATAACTTGAACCTTAACTTAATTAAAATGAATCAACTGAGTGTGTTACCGTGATGGCCTCTTCTCGGCGGAGTCCGGGAAGTGGACACGGTGTTGGAGTAATGTTGCGCAGGTTTCCTCTAGTTTCTCGCTCGCGCTTTGCCTCCTCTTCTCGCTCTCTTTTGCGAATAAGTTAGCCACCATTTGCTAGTCGCTTGCTGCAGCTCCATATATTTACCTTGCCTTACCTATAAGCTTAAATAGTCTTGATCGCGAGGGTGCGAGATTGCTGAGTCCCTGTGGCTCACAGATTACTATTACACCAGATGCAGGGCCTGATGATTCCGCTCCAGGAGACGCGTTTGAGCTCAAGTGGGAGTTCGACGAAGACTCTCAACGTTACTATGTTTCCTTTCCTGATGATCAGTAGTGGTGCCCAGTTGGGGTGATCGGGACCGTGTCGCATGTTGGGTTATCTTTTATTTTGGCGCCGTAGTCGGGCCATGAGTGTTTGGATGATGTAATGTTATTTATGTACCTTGATTGACGTGGCGAGTGTAAGCCAACTATGTTATCTCCCCTTTATTATTTATATTACATGGGATGTTGTGAAGATTGCCTTACTTGCGACATATGCCTTCAATGCGATTATGCCTCTAAGTCGATGCCTCGACACGTGGGAGATATAGTCGCATCGAGGGTGTTACAGAGAATACATAAGGGACACTTTCCGGAACATTTCAGACTCCGAAAAGGAATAGGTATGTGGTACGGTAAGTAAACCGACTCCGAAAACAGTTCTATATGGCAATTTTTCTCCATTTTGGAATTTTTAGAAAAATAGAAAAATAAGAAGCAGGAAGGACATGAGGGCTCCACGAGGGTGGAGGGCGCGCCCTACCCACTGGGCGTGCCCCCTACCTCGTGGGCACCTCGTGTGCTCTCCGGATCCGTTTTCTTGCACGTTGCGTATTTTGGTCGGTAAAAATTCATTATATAATCTCCTGAAGGTTTTGACTCCTATATCACGCAATTGTCTCCTGTTCTTGTTTCGAGCTGTTTTCTGCCAGGGTTGTCAAAGCCAAGCATCATGTCGTCTCCCTCCTCGTCCAACAATGCGGGCAACGATGCTTGGCTAATGAAGATAGAGCTGAAGAGAGAAGAACCCATGGAGATCAACATGGATGAAGGGATCAAGAAGCCACGGAGGACCAAGTTCCGGCAACATAAGACATCTTCAACTCATGCAATCTTCTTACCCCAACTGAGATCGAAGCTTTCAAGATGATTGAGTTAGCTCGTATATAAACAAGTATCTCACACGTGAAAATATTTTGTTGAAGGAGCATATCATCGCACTCAAGGGCATTATCTGCAAGTTGGAAGACCTCCTACGCTCGATGTGCGACTATCCATCATCACTAACACCCTCCTCACCACGAGAAGAGACATAATCATGGGTATGGGCACTCCCCTTGGCAACTGCCAAGCTTGGGGGAGGTGCCCCGGTATCGTATCACCATCACACTCCTATCTTTACCATTTTTCTTAGTTCGATCCTTTTGTAATATCTTGATCTAGTAGAATAAAGTTTGATTTGCTTTGAGCTTATGATTCGAGTATGAGCTATATATAAAGATTAGTGTTGAGTCAAGGGCTTGATTATTTTGCCATGATCCTGAGAAAGAAAGAGAAGAAAAAGAAACAAAGAGATCATATGGATCTTATGGAGAGTAATGAGCTCACATAGAAAAAGTATGATGAATAAAAGTTGTTGAGAGTTGACAAACATAGTTTTGGTCATCGTTGCAATTAATAGGAAGTAATAAAGAAAGAGAGGTCTTCACATATAGATATACTATCTTGGACATCTTTTATGATTGTGAGCACTCATTAAAATATGACATGCTAAAGAGTTGACATTGGACAAGGAAGACAACGTAATGGGTTATGTTTTCTTACATCTGAGATGAATTATATTGTCTTGGATCTTCCAACATGATGAGCTTGCCTTTCCCCCTCATGCTAGCCAAATTCATTGCACCAAGTAGAGATACTACTTGTGCTTCCAAATACCCTTAAACCAGTTTTGCCATCCATATCACCTATGGATTGAGTAAGATCCTTCAAGTAAGTTGTCATCGGTGCAAGCAATAAAAAATTGCTCTCTAAATATGTATGATTATTAGTGTGGAGAATAAGCTTTATACGATCTTGTGATATGGAAGAAATAAAAGCGACAGAGACATAATAAAGGTCCATATCACAAGTGGCAATATAAAGTGACGTTCTTTTGCATTAAGATTTTGTGCATCCAACCATAAAAGCGCATGACAACCTCTGCTTCCCTCTGCGAAGGGCCTATCTTTTACTTTTATCTCTACCTTACATAAGAGTCATGGTGATCTTCACCCTTCCTTTTTACATTTTATCTTTTGGCAAGCACAACATGTTGGAAAGATCCTGGTATATATGGCTAATTGGATGTGATTTTTCATGAACTATTATTGTATGACACTATAAGCCCCTATCTTTCTCTGTGTCCGATTAAAACTCCATACCATAAGTATTGCGTGAGTGTTAGCAATTGTGAAAGACTATATGATAGTTGAGTATGTGGACTTGCTGAAAAGCTCTTATATGACTCTTTCCTATGTTATGATAAATTGCAATTGCTCAATGACTGAGATAGTTTGTTAGTTTTCAATGAAGTTTATGATTCATACTTGAAATTGTGATTGAATTGTTACTTTAGCATAAGAGATCATATGAAATATATATATAATTATATTCTAAGAATGATCATGATGCCCTCATGTCCCATATTTTATTTTTTATCGACACCTCTATCTCTAAACATGTGGACATATTTTTCGATTTCGGCTTTCGCTTGAGGACAAGCGAGGTCTAAGCTTGGGGGAGTTGATACGTCCATTTTGCATCATGCTTTTATATCGATATTTATTGCATTATGGGCTGTTATTACACATTATGTCACAATACTTATGCCTATTATCTCTTATTTTACAAGGTTTACATAAGAGGGAGAATGCCGGCAGCTGGGATTCTGGGCTGGAAAAGGAGCAAATATTAGAGACCTATTCTGCACAGCTCCAAAAGTCCTGAAACTTCACGGTTATTTCAGAATATATAAAAATATACTGAGCAAAGTTCCAGAGGGGCCACACCCTGCCATGAGGGTGGGGCGCGCCCTACCCCCTGGCGCGCCCCCTGCCTCGTGGGCCCCCTGGTGGCCCTGATGCCCATCTTCTGCTATATGGAGTCTTTCGTTGAGGAAAAAAATCATAAGCAAGCTTTCGGGACGAGACTCCGCCGCCACGAGGCGGAACCTTGGCGAACCAATCTAGGGCTCTGGAGCTGTTCTGCCGGGGAAACTTCCCTCCGGGAGGGGGAAATCATCACCATCGTCATCACCAACGATCCTCTCATCGGGAGGGCAATCTCCATCAACATCTTCACCAGCACCATCTCCTCTCAAACCCTAGTTCATCTCTTGTATCCAATCTTGTCTCTAAGTCTGGGATTGGTACCTGTGGGTTGCTAGTAGTGTTGATTACTCCTTGTAGTTGATGCTAGTTGGTTTATTTGGTGGAAGATCATATGTTCAGATCCTATATGCATATTAATACCCCTCTGATTATGAACATGAATATGCTTTGTGAGTAGTTACGTTTGTTCCTGAGGACATGGGAGAAGTCTTGCTATTAGTAGTCATGTGAATTTGGTATTCGTTCGATATTTTGATGAGATGTATGTTGTCTCTCTAGTGGTGTATGTGAACGTCGACTACATGACACTTCACCATTGTTTGGGCCTAGAGGGAGGCATTGGGAAGTAATAAGTAGATGATGGGTTGCTAGAGTGACAGAAGCTTAAACCCTAGTTTATGCGTTGCTTCGTAAGGGGCTGATTTGGATCCATATGTTTCATGCTATGGTTAGGTTTACCTTAATACTTCTGTTAGTTGCGGATGCTTGCAATGGGGTTAATCATAAGTGGGATGCTTGTCCAAGTAAGGATAGACCCAAGCACCGGTCCACCCACATATCAAATTATCAAAGTACCGAACGCGAATCATATGAACGTGATGAAAACTAGCTTGACGATAATTCCCATGTGTCCTCGGGAGCGCTTTTCTTATATAAGAGTTTGTCCAGGCTTGTCCTTTGCTACAAAAAGGATTGGGCCACCTTGCTGCACTTTATTTACTTTTGTTACTTGTTGCTCGTTACAAATTATCTTATCACAAAACTATCTGTTACCACTTATTTCAGTACTTGCAGAGAATACCTTGCTGGAAACCGCTTATCATTTCCTTCTGCTCCTCGTTGGGTTCGACACTCTTACTTATCGAAAGGATTACGATAGATCCCCTATACTTGTGGGACATCAAGCACCTCAGTGGCGAAAACCAAAAACTGACTGTCACAATGGGAGTAAACTGGTCAGCGATCTGCACGATTTGTTGGGAACGTAGTAATTTCAAAAAAATTCCTACGCACATGCAAGATCATGGTGATGCATAGCAACGAGAGGGGAGAGTGTTGTCTACGTACCCTCGTAGACCGAAAGCGGAAGCATTAGCACAACGCGGTTGATGTAGTCGTACGTCTTCACGATCCGAGCGATCAAGTACCGAACATATGACACCTCCGAGTTCAGCACACGTTCAACCCGATGATGTCCCTCGAACTCTGATCCAGCCGAGTGTTGAGGGAGAGTTTCGTCAGCATGACGGCATGGTGATGATGTTGATGTTCTACCAACATAGGGCTTCGCCTAAGCACCACTACAGTATTATCGAGGTGGACTATGGTGGAGGGGGGGGCACCGCACACGGCTAAAAGATCAACTTGATCAATTGTTGTGTCTATGGGGTGCCCCCCTCCTCCATATATAAAGGGGGAGGAGGAGGGGGCCGGCCAAGAGGAGGAGGCGCGCCCAAGGGGGGGGGGAATCCTACTCCAAGTAGGTTTTGCCCCCTTTCCTATTCCAACTAGGAGAAGGGGGAAGGAGGAGGTGGAGAGAAGGAAGGAGAAGGGGGGCTGCGCCCCTCCCCTTTCCCAATTCAGATTGGGGCAAGGGGGCCACGCGCCACCTCCCGCTGCCTCTCCTCTTCCACCACTTTGGGCCCATGAGGCCCAATAACCCCCGGGGGGGGGGGGTTCCGGTAACCCCACGGTACTCCGGTATATATCCGATAACCGCCAGAACCATTTCGGTGCCCGAATATAGTCGTCCAATATATCAATCTTCATTTCTCGACCATTTCAAGACTCCTCGTCATGTCCGTGATCACATCCGGGACTCCGAACAACCTTCGGTACATCAAAACTCATAAACTCATAATATAACCGTCATCGAAACGTTAAGCGTGCGGACCCTACGGGTTCGAGAACTATGTAGACATGACCGATACACGTCTCCGGTCAATAACCAACAGCGGAACCTGGATGCTCATATTGGCTCCCACATATTCTATGAAGATCTTTATCGGTCAGACCGCATAACAACATACGTTGTTCCCTTTGTCATCGGTATGTTACTTGCCCGAGATTCGATCGTCGGTATCTCAATACCTAGTTCAATCTCGTTACCGGCAAGTCTCTTTACTCGTTTCGTAATACATCATCCCGCAACTAACTCATTAGTTGCAATGCTTGCAAGGCTTAAGTGATGTGCATTACCGAGAGGGCCCAGAGATACCTCTCCGACAATGGAGTGACAAATCCTAATCTCGAAATACGCCAACCCAACAAGTACCTTCGGAGACACCTGTAGAGCACCTTTATAATCACCCAGTTACGTTGTGACATTTGGTAGCACACAAAGTGTTCCTCCGGTAAACGGGAGTTACATAATCTCATAGTCATAGGAACATGTATAAGTCATGAATAAAGCAACAACAACAAACTAAATGATCAAGTGCTAAGCTAACGGAATGGGTCAAGTCAATCACATCATTCTACTAATGATGTGACCCCGTTAATCAAATGAAAACTCATGTCTATGGTTAGGAAACATAACCATCTTCGATTAACGAGCTAGTCAAGTAGAGGCATACTAGTGACACTCTCTTTGTCTATGTATTCACACATGCATTATGTTTCCGGTTAATACAATTCTAGCATGAATAACAAACATTTATCATGATATAAGGAAATAAATAATAACTTTATTATTGCCTCTAGGTCATATTTCCTTCAGTCTCCCACTTGCACTAGAGTCAATAATCTAGTTCACATTGCCATGTGATCAATAGTTCACATCTTTATGTGGTTAACACCCATAGTTCACATCGACATGTGACCAACACCCAAAGGGTTTACTAGAGTCAGTAATCTAGTTCACATCGCTATGTGATTAACACCCAAAGAGTACTAAGGTGTGATCATGTTTTGCTTGTGAGATAATTTTAGTCAACGGGTCTGTCACATTCAGATCCGTAAGTATTTTGCAAATTTTATGTCTACAATGCTCTGCACGGAGCTACTCTAGCTAATTGATCCCACTTTCAATATGTATCCAGATTGAGATTTAGAGTCATCTGGATCAGTGTCAAAATTTGCATCGACGTAACCCTTTACGACGAACCTTTTTGTCACCTCCATAATCGAGAAACATATCCTTATTCCACTAAGGATAATTTTGACCGCTGTCGAGTGATCTACTCCTAGATCACTATTGTAATCCCTTGCCAAAAACAGTGTAGGGTATACAATGGATCTGGTACACATCATGGCATATTTTATAGAACCTATGGCCAAGGCATAGGGAATGACTTTCATTCTCTTTCTATCTTCTGCCGTGGTCGGGCTTTGAGTCTTACTCAGTTTCACACCTTGTAACACAGGCAAGAACTCTTTCTTTGACTGTTCCATTTTGAACTACTTCAAAATCTTGTCAAGGTATGTACTCATTGAAAAACTTATCAAGCGTCTTGATCTATGTCCATAGATCTTGATGTTCAATATGTAAGCAGCTTCACCGAGGTCTTTCTTTGAAAAACTCCTTTCAAACACTCCTTTATGCTTTGCAGAATAATTCTACATTATCTTCGATCAACAATATGTCATTCACATATACTTATCAGAAATGTTGTAGTGCTCCCACTCACTTTCTTGTAAATACAGGCTTCACCGCAAGTCTGTATAAAACTATATGCTTTGATCAACTTATCAAAGCGTATATTCCAACTCCGAGATGCTTGCACCAGTCCATAGATGGATCGCTGGAGCTTGCATATTTTGTTAGTACCTTTAGGATTGACAAAACCTTCTGGTTGCATCATATACAACTCTTCTTTAATAAATCCATTAAGGAATGCAGTTTTGTTTTATCCATTTGCCAAATTTCATAAAACGCGGCAATTTCTAACATGATTCGGACAAACTTAAGCATAGATACGAGTGAGAAACTCTCATCATAGTCAACACCTTGAACTTGTCGAAAAACTTTTTTTTGATAATTCTAGCTTTGTAGATAGTAACACTACTATCAGTGTCCGTCTTCTTCTTGAAGATCCATTTAATCTCAATGGCTCGCCGATCATTGGGTAAGTCAATCAAAGTCCATACTTTGTTCTCAATCATGGATCTCATCTCAGATTTCATGGCCTCAAGCCATTTCGCGGAATCTGGGCTCATCATCGCTTCCTCATAGTTCGTAGGCTCGTCATAGTCAAGTAACATGACCTCCAGAATAGGATTACCATACCACTCTGGTGCGGATCTCACTCTGGTTTACCTACGAGGTTTTGGTAGTAACTTGATCTGAAGTTACATGATCATCATCATTAGCTTCCTCACTAATTGGTGTAGTAGTCACAGGAACAGCTTTCTGTGATGAACTACTTTCCAATAAGGGAGTAGGTACAGTTACCTCATCAAGTTCTACTTTCCTCCCACTCACTTCTTTCGAGAGAAACTCCTTCTCTAGAAAGGATCCATTCTTAGCAACGAATGTCTTGCCTTCGGATCTGTGATAGAAGGTGTACCCAACAGTCTCCTTTGGGTATCCTATGAAGACGCACTTCTCCGACTTGGGTTTGAGCTTTATCAAGATGAAACTTTTTCACATAAGCATCGCAACTCCAAACTTTAAGAAATGACAGCTTAGGTTTCTTTCTAAACCACAGTTCATATGGTGTCGTCTCAACGGATTTAGATGGTGCCCTTTTTAATGTGAATGCAGCTGTCTCTAATGCATAACCCCAAAACGATAGTGGTAAATCGGTAAGAGACATCGTGGATTGCACCATATCTAATAAAGTACGGTTACGATGTTCGGACACACCATTATACTGTGGTGTTCCAGGTGGCGTGAGTAGTGAAACTATTTCACATTGTTTTAACTGAAGGCCAAAACTCGTAACTCAAATATTTTACTTCTGTGATCATATCGTAGAATTTTTTATTTTTGTTACGATGATTATCCACTTCACTCTGAAATTCTTTGAACTTTTCAAATGTTTCAGACTTGTATTTCGTCAAGTAGATATACTCATATCTGCTCAAATCATCTGAAGATCAGAAAATAATGATACATGACGCGAGCCTCAATATTCATCGGACCACATGCATCAGTATGTATGATTTCCAACAAATCTGTTGCTCGCTCCATTGTTCCGGAGAACAGAGTCTTAGTCATCTTGCCCATGAGGTATGGTTCGCAAGCATCAACTGATTCATAATCAAGTGATTCCAAAAGCCCATCAGCATGGATTTTCTTCATGCGCTTTACACCATTATGATCCAAACGGTAGTGCCACAAACAAGTTGCACTATCATTATTAACTTTGCATCTTTTGGCTTCAATATTATGAATATGTGTATCACTACGATCGAGATCCAACAAACCATTTTCATTGGGTGTATGACCATAGAAGGTTTTATTCATGTAAACAGAACAACAATTGTTCTTTAACTTACATGAATAACCGTATTGCAGTAAACATGATCCAATCATATTCATGCTCAACGCAAACACTAAATAAAATTTATTTTAGGTTCAACACTAATCCCGAAAGTATAGGGAGTGTGCGATGATGATCATATCAATCTTGGAACTACTTCCAACACACATCATCACTTCACCCTTAACTAGTCTATGTTCATTCTGCAACTCCCGTTTCGAGTTACTACTCTTAGCAACTGAACTAGTATCGAATACTGAGGAGTTGCTATAAACACTAGTAAAGTACACATCAATAACATGTATATCAAATATACCTTTGTTCACTTTGCCATCCTTCTTATCCGCCAAATACTTGGGGCAGTTCTGCTTCCAGTGACCAGTCCCTTTGCAGTAGAAGCACTTAGTCTCAGGCTTAGGTCCAGACTTGGGCTTCTTCACTTGAGCAGCAACTTGCTTGCCGTTCTTCTTGAAGTTCCCCTTCTTCCCTTTGCCCTTTTCTTGAAACTAGTGGTCTTGTCAACCATCAACACTTGATGTTTTTCTTGATTTCTACCTTCGTCGATTTCAACATCACGAAGAGCTTGGGAATCGTTTCCGTTATCCCTTGCATATTATAGTTCATCACGAAGTTCTACTAATTTGGTGATGGTGACTAGAGAATTCTGTCAATCACTATCTTATCTGGAAGATTAACTCCCATTTGATTCAAGTGATTGTAGTACCCAGACGATCTGAGCACATGCTCACTGCTTGAGCTATTCTCCTCCATCTTTTAGCTACAGAACTTGTTGGAGATTTCATATCTCTCAACTCGGGTATTTGCTTGAAACATTAACTTCAACTCCTGGAACATCTCATATGGTCCATGACGTTCAAAACGTCTTTGAAGTCCCGATTCTAAGCCGTTAAGCATGGTGCACTAAACTATCAAGTAGTCATCATATTGAGCTAGCCAAACGTTCATAACGTCTGCATCTGCTCCTGCAATAGGTCTGTTACCTAGTGGTGCATCAAGGACATAATTCTTCTGTGTAGCAATGAGGATAATCCTCAGATCACGGATCCAATCCGTATCATTGCTAATAACATCTTTCAACTTAGTTTTCTCTAGGAACATAATAAAACAGGGGAGCTAAACGCGAGCAATTGATCTACAACATAGATATGCTAATACTACCAGGACTAAGTTCATGATAAATTAAAGTTCAATTAATATTATTTAAGAACTCGCACTTAGAAAGACATCCCTCTAATCCTCTAAGTGATCACGTGATCCAAATCAACTAAACCATAGCCGATCATCACGTGAAATGGAGTAGCTTTCAATGGTGAACATCAATATGTTGATCATATCTACTATATGATTCACGCTCGACCTTTCGGTCTCAGTGTCCCGAGGCCATATCTACATATGCTAGGCTCGTCAAGTTTAACCTGAGTATTCTGCGTGTGCAAAACTGGCTTGCACCCGTTGTAGATGGACGTAGAGCTTATCACACCCGATCATCACGTGGTGTCTGGGCACGATGAACTTTGGCAATGGTACATACTCAGGGAGAACACTTTTATCTTGAAATTTAGTGAGAGATCATCTTATAATGCTACCGTCAATCAAAGCAAGATAAGATGCATAAAAGATAAACATCACATGCAATCAATATAAGTGATATGATATGGCCATCATCATCTTGTGCTTGTGATCTCCATCTCCGAAGCACCGTCATGATCACCATCGTCACCGGCGCGACACCTTGATCTCCATCGTAGCATCGTTGTCGTGTCGCCAACTTTATGCTTCTACGGCTATCACCACCGCTTAGTGATAAAGTAAAGCATTACAGGGCGATTGCATTGCATACAATAAAGTGACAACCATATGGCTCCTGCCAGTTGCCGATAACTCGGTTACAAAACATGATCATCTCATACAATAAAATTTAGCATCATGCCTTGACCATATCACATCACAACATGCCCTGCAAAAACAAGTTAGACGTCCTCTACTTTGTTGTTGCAAGTTTTACGTGGCTGCTATGGGTATAGCAAGAACCGTTCTTACCTACGCATCAAAACCACCACGATAGTTTGTCAAGTTGATGCTGTTTTAACATTTGCAAGGACCGCGCGTAGCCACACTCGGTTCAACTAAAGTTGGAGAAACTGACACCCGCCAGCCACCTATGTGCAAAGTACGTCGGTAGAACCAGTCTCGCGTAAGCGTACGCATAATGTCGGTCCGGGGCCGCTTCATCCAACAATACCGCCGAACCAAAGTATGACATGCTGGTAAGCAGTATGACTTATATCTCCCACAACTCACTTGTGTTCTACTCGTGCATATAACATCAACGCATAAAACCTGGCTCGGATGCCACTATTGGGGAACGTAGTAATTTCAAAAAATTTCCTACGCACACGCAAGATCATGGTGATGCATAGCAACGAGAGGGGAGAGTGTTGTCTACGTACCCTCATAGACCAAAAGCGGAAGTGTTAGCACAACGCGGTTGATGTAGTCGTATCACTGGTTCGGCTTCGGCGTGAGGCTGCCGTCGCCGCAGGGCCTGGCCAGTGGTGGGAGTAGTAGGGGCGGTGAGGCCTCCACGGCATCACAGCCGGCCACGGGAGACAGGAGCACGCGGCATGACCGACGCTACTTTCGGCAGCTGGAGCAAGAAGACCAGAGGTTGAAGAAGCACTACGGCCGTTGGATGGACATCGTACGGTCACTGGAGCTAGAATCGTTCATATTGACTAAGTTGACAAAGCCCTCCGTCTGCGTCAACTTAGTAGGCCCACAAGTCAGCCTCCCATATGGCGGGTCCCAGCTAGCAGGGGGAGTATTCATCTTTTTTTGCGTAATAAGGAAGCACTTCCTTGCGTGCGGAGATATAGCTGGTGGGTTCGAGCTGTCAGCGGCGGGAACGTTTTTTTCGCGAAATATAGAGGCCCTTCCGGTGGGTCCTAGATGTCAGGTGGAGGAATCATTATTTTGCGCATAATAAGGAGGCATTTTCTTGTGTGCGGCCGTGGACCCGGCTGTCAGCCTCTCCACGTACAGTCCACTTCCGATGGATGTCGTTCATTGACCACGTTGACCACGCCGTGCTGAGCGCATCCAAGCTGGTGGACGACGGCGAGGCCCCGGACAGCAACGAGCCAGAGATGGGAAGACGCGGGAGTGGAGTCGTAGACAGAGAGGTGTACGAAGGTTAACTGGTTCTGGTGCGGTGTGGTTCGGCAGTCGGTGGAGAAGAACAGGAGGTGTGGAGGGGTGGCCTGGCCAGCGGTGGGGTAGCGCTTCACAGCGAAGCGTACTAAGTAGAGCTGCTAGCAGGAGGAGGCAGGAGCAAGTGGTCCTGGCGGCGCTGGAGGAAGAAGATGATAGATTGAAGATGGATGCCAGTCGTTGGATGTAAATCCAACGGCTAACAATGTCAGAATCATTTGTTAACTAAGTTGACAACGACTTGCGTTGGCTTCGACGTATTGGCCCACATTTCAGCCTCCAAAAATGTGGCACGTATTCAACCCATTTTTCAGAATTTACAGTCAATTTGATCTCTCTTTTTTAGAATTACAGTCCATTTGCTGGGTTAGGTGAACAAATAATGTAGCATCCGTGCGGCCCATTTATTATTTTTCTAAAAAATTACAAGCCATTTGCACTTTCTCTAAATAGACGATTTTGATGGGCTGATTCTAATTATAATGTTGGGTTGGGCGCAACAATGTTATCAAAAAATAAACAAGAGTTGAGCATTTTGTTATAAATATATTTGAATAATAAGTGATTTATTATTACACTGGTCCTTAAATCTTACCAAGCTTTCGTACACAATCACCAGGATTTTCGTTGCCAAAAAAATCCAGGATGTATTGTTAAGGAATTATTTTTTAAAAGTTAATAAGATGTGGGATATTGTTTTCTTACATATGTAAGTATTTGTTAAATATATGATGACAATAATAATAATATATAATAACATATAAAATAATTTAAATATATATAATATAGTTAGAAGGGAAATATAAGTTGTACCAGGCGTTCCTATTCTTATATAGAAAAATAGAATAGACCTCTGTGTTTTCTTCCAAAAAAACATAAATTGGCTGCCGATGTTTCAGGAAAAATAAAACCTCGGATGGAAAGTCCATAGGCCAGTCGATACATGACGAATCTCAAGAAAATATAAACCGGCATGTCGTGGGCTGCGCATGTTAAAAAAGAAAGCCTAGATGGGGTAGCCCACAACCTAGTTGATACTTGCTGCCCCAGTGATAATAAATGATACCTGCCAGCTCCCCGGCTTCGTTGTGAATTTATCTCCTTTAGTAACTACATTGAAGCACCTAAAAAAATGTAACTATGTTGACAAACCCTTGGGCCCCAACGTCAATATAGTATTAGGAGGAAGTATTTTTTCAATGCGGCACTTGCTTGCGTACGGCCATAGACCCGGTGAGTCCCGACTGTCCGCCCCTCCACGTACAGTCCTCTCCAGATTCCTCTCATTTGTTCAGCATGTTCACAATGGCAGACAGCGGCGCCGCGGCGAGCGCACAAAGGCGCGGGAGGTGATCAGACCACCTGAGGCAGTGCCTTATTTGTAACAAAAGTACTGAACTAGCCCAGTGGTCAAGTGACACTACCCACAGCTGTGCCGCCCGGGTTCGATTCCACCTGATACAGGGCAAATATCTCCAAATTTTTTGCCTCTGCCATTATTGACATGTGGGTCCCCATTTTCATCTACTCACACCACGTCCAACACTTACCAAAACTTCGTCCCTCATTTTCTCTGTTTTTCGCACACTCGACATTGTGTGGGCATTTTGAAAGCATCATATCTTTTTGATTGTGCATCATATGAAGATGTGCTATGCATGAATGTTGATCAGCATGATGTTAACTGGCTGGTAGTTCCATTTTCAACCATGAATGAAACTTCCAACATGTTGTTATCCCTGTTTGAAAAGGCCATGTTAATATAAATGCTCTGCCTCTGAAAGTTGCAGTTTCTTATCTGAAACTGAACTTGTAGTTTCTTATCTGAAACTGAACTTGCAGTTTCTTATCTAAAACTGAAACTTGCAGTTTCTTCTCTGAGAATCATATTGTATGCACTTTTATACTCCTATGAAACAACATTTTTAAGTGCTAAAAATAGATCTCTAGAATTCATAAAATACTTCATATGCTCAATACTGCAAATCTGAAATTCAAAAGACTTTCATATCTGAAAGTACTCTCAAATTACAAACACAAAACACAATTCACAACCTGCAAATGATGACAACCATAAGCTCCTCCTGACAATTCACAACCTGCCTGACTATTGGGCTGGGTGGGGAGTCCCCTCCTATTCCTCGGTGACAGACAGCCACCCCATGAGACGATGTGAACAGCGAGGGAGCGGATGGCGGGGAAGCCTCGTCGGGCCAACTTCTTTTCTCATCTTGCAGTTGGCTTCGGTTGACGAAGACTCCACCGGCTCGCTCTGGCATGACACCCTCACAAACGGCACCCTATAGATGCTCGATCCTTCAATCTCTGGTGGATGCTCCATCCGGGATCGATACTCCCACCACCGCTGTTGGGTAACGTAGTAATTTCAAAATTTTCCTACGCACACGCAAGATCATGGTGATGCATAGCAACGAGAGGGGGGAGTGTGATCTACGTACCCTTGTAGACCGACAGCGGAAGCGTTAGCACAACGCGGTTGATGTAGTCATACGTCTTCACGGCTCGACCGATCAAGCACCGAAACTATGACACCTCCGAGTTTTAGCACACGTTCAGCTCGATGACGATCCCCGGACTCCGATCCAGCAAAGTGTCGGGGTAGAGTTCCGTCAGCACGACGTCGTGGTGACGATCTTGATGTACTACCGTTGCAGGGCTTCGCCTAAGCACCGCTACAATATTATCGAGGATTATGGTGGAAGGGGACATCGCACACGGCTAAGAATATGATCACGTGGATCAACTTGTGGGTCTAGGGGTGCCCCCTGCCCCCGTATATAAAGGAGCAAGGGGAGGAGGCCGGCTGGCCCCTATTGGCGCATCAGGAGGAGTCCTCCTCCTAGTAGTAGGAATCCTACTAGGAGGGGGAAGGAAGTGGGGAGGGAGAAGGAAAGGGGGGCGCCACCCCCCTCTCCTAGTCCAATTCGGACCAGGGGGAGGAGGCGCGCGGCCCACCCTAGCTGCCCCTCTCTCTCTCCACTAAGGCCCATATGGCCCATTACTTCTCCCGGTAGGGTTCCGGTAACCCTCCGGCTCTCCGGTTTTCTCCGAAATCACCTGGAACACTTCCGGTGTCCGAATATAGCCGTCTAATATATCAATCTTATGTCTCGACCATTTTGAGACTCCTTGTTATGTCCATGATCACATCTGGGACTCCGAACTAACTTCGGTACATCAAAACTCATAAACTCATAATATAACTGTCATCGAAACCTTAAGCGTGCGGACCCTACGGGTTCGAGAACAATGTAGACATGACCGAGACACGTCTCCGGTCAATAACCAATAGCGGAACCTTGATGCTCATATTGGCTCCTATATTCTACGAAGATCTTTATCGGTCAGACCGCATAACAACATACGTTGTTCCCTTTGTCATCGGTATTTTACTTGCCCAAGATTCGATCGTCGGTATCTCAATACCTAGTTCAATCTCGTTACCGACAAGTCTCTTTACTCGTTTCGTAATACATCATCTCGCAACTAACTCATTAGTTGAAATGCTTGCAAGGCTTATGTGATGTGCATTACCAAGAGGGCCCAGAGATACCTCTCCGACAATCGGAGTGACAAATCCTAATCTCGAAATACGCCAACCCAACATGTACCTTTGGAGACACCTGTAAAGCTCCTTTATAATCACCCAGTTACGTTGTGACGTTTGGTAGCACACAAAGTGTTCCTCCGGCAATCAGGAGTTGCATAATCTCATAGTCATAGGAACATGTATAAGTCATGAAGAAAGCAATAGCAACATACTAAACGGTCGGGTGCTAAGCTAATGGAATGGGTCATGTCAATCACATCATTCTCCTAATAATGTGATCCCGTTAATCAAATGACAACACATGTCTATGGTTAGGAAACATAACCATCTTTGATTAATGAGCTAGTCAAGTAGAGGCATACTAGTGACGTTTGGTTTGTCTATGTATTCACACAAGTATTATGTTTCCGGATAATACAATTCTAGCATGAATAATAAACATTTATCATGATATAAGGAAATAAAATAATAACATTATTATTGCCTCTAGGGCATATTTCCTTCAGTCTCCCACTTGCACTAGAGTCAATAATCTAGATTACACAGTAATGATTCTAACACCCATGGAGCTTTGGTGCTGATCATGTTTTGTTCGTGGAAGAGGCTTAGTCAATGGGTCTGCTATATTCAGATCCGTATGTATCTTGCAAATCTCTATGTCTCCCACCTGGACTAGATCCCGGATGGAATTGAAGCGTCTCTTGATGTGCTTGGTTCTCTTGTGAAATCTGGATTCCTTTGCCAAGGCAATTGCACCAGTATTGTCACAAAAGATTTTCATTGGACCCGATGCACTAGGTATGACTCCTAGATCGGATATGAACTCCTTCATCCAGACTCCTTTGTTTGCTGCTTCCGAAGCAGCTATGTACTCCGCTTCACATGTAGATCCCACCACAATGCTTTGTTTAGAACTGCACCAACTGACAGCTCCACCGTTTAATGTAAACACGTATCCGGTTTGCGATTTAAAATCGTCCGGATCAGTGTCAAAGCTTGCATCAACGTAACCATTTACGATGAGCTCTTTGTCACCTCCATATATGAGAAACATATCCTTAGTCCTTTTCAGGTATTTCAGGATTGACCGCTGTCCAGTGATCCACTCCTGGATTACTTTGGTACCTGCCTGCTAGACTTATAGCAAGACATACATCAGGTCTGGTACACAACATTGCATACATGATAGAGCCTATGACTGAAGCATAGGGAACATCTTTAATTTTCTCTCTATCTTCTGCATTGGTCGGGCATTGAGTCTTACTCAATTTTACACCTTGTAACCCAGGCAAGAATCCTTTCTTTGCTTGATCCATTTTGAACTTTTTCAAAACTTTGTCAAGGTATGTGCTTTGTGAAAGTCCAATTAAGCGTCTTGATCTGTCTCTATAGATCTTAATGCCTAATATGTAAGCAGCTTCACCGAGGTCTTTCATTGAAAAACTCTTATTCAAGTATCCCTTTATGCTATCCAGAAATTCTATATCATTTCCGATTAGTAATATGTCATCTACATATAATATCAGAAATGCTACAGAGCTCCCACTCACTTTCTTGTAAATACAGGCTTCTCCAAAAGTCTGTACAAAACCAAATGCTTTGATCACACTATCAAAGCGTTTATTCCAACTCCGAGAGGCTTGCACCAGTCCATAAATGGATCGCTGGAGCTTGCACACTTTGTTAGCTCCCTTTGGATCGACAAAACCTTCCGGTTGCATCATATACAACTCTTCTTGCAGAAATCCATTCAGGAATGCAGTTTTGACATCCTACTGCCAAATTTCATAATCATAAAATGCGGCAATTGCTAACATGATTCGGACAGACTTAAGCATCGCTACGGGTGAGAAGGTCTCATCATAGTCAATCCCTTGAACTTGTCGAAAACCTTTTGCGACAAGTCGAGCTTTGTATACAGTAACATTACCATCAACGTCAGTCTTCTTCTTAAAGATCCATTTATTCTCAACTGCTTGCCGATCATTGGGTAAGTCAACCAAAGTCCATACTTTGTTCTCATACATGGATCCCATCTCAGATTTCATGGCTTCAAGCCATTTTGCGGAATCTGGGCTCACCATCGCTTCTCCATAGTTCGTAGGTTCATCATGATCTAGTAGCATGACTTCCAGAATAGGATTACCGTACCACTCTGGTGCAGATCTTACTCTGGTTGATCTACGAGGTTCAGTAGTATCTTGTTCTGAAGCTTCATGATCATCATCATTAGCTTCCTCACTAATTGGTGTAGGTGTCATAGAAACTGGTTTCTGTGATGTACTACTTTTCAATAATGGAGCAGGTACAGTTACCTCATCAAGTTCTACTTTCCTCCCACTCACTTCTTTCGAGAGAAACTCCTTCTCTAGATAGTTTCCGAATTTAGCAACAAAAGTTTTGCCTTCGGATCTGTGATAGAAGGTGTATCCAATAGTTTCCTTTGGATATCCTATGAAGACACATTTCTCCGATTTGGGTTCGAGCTTATCAGGTTGAAGCTTTTTCACATAAGCATCGCAACCCCAAACTTTCAGAAACGACAACTTTGGTTTCTTGCCAAACCATAGTTCATAAGGCGTCGTCTCAATGGATTTTGATGGTGCCCTATTTAACGTGAATGTGGCCGTCTCTAGAGGATAACCCCAAAACGATAGCGGTAAATCAGTAAGAGACATCATAGATCGCACCATATCTAGTAAAGTACGATTACGACGTTCAGACACACCATTACGCTGTGGTGTTCCGGGTGGCGTGAGTTGCGAAACTATTCCGCATTGTTTCAAATGTACACCAAACTCGTAACTCAAATATTCTCCTCCACGATCAGATCGCAGGAATTTTATTTTCTTGTTACGATGATTTTCAACTTCACTCTGAAATTCTTTGAACTTTTCAAATGTTTCAGACTTATGTTTCATTAAGTAGATATACCCATATCTGCTTAAGTCATCTGTGAAGGTGAGAAAATAACGATATCCGCCACGAGCCTCAACATTCATCGGACCACATACATCTGTATGTATGATTTCCAACAAATCTGTTGCTCTCTCCATAGTACCGGAGAACGGTGTTTTTTTCATCTTACCCATAAGTCACGGTTCGCAAGTACCAAGTGATTCATAATCAAGTAGTTCCAAAAGCCCATCAGTATGGAGTTTCTTCATGCGCTTTACACCGATATGACCCAAACGGCAGTGCCACAATTGCACTATCATTATCAACTCTGCATCTTTTGGTTTCAACATTATGAATATGTCTGTCACTACTATCGAGATTTAATAAGAATAGACCACTCTTTAAGGATGCATGACCATAAAAGATATTACTCATATAAATAGAACAACCATTATTCTCTGATTTAAATGAATAACCGTCTCGCATCAAACAAGATCCAGATATAATGTTCATGCTTAACGCTGGCACCAAATAACAATTATTTAGGTCTAATACTAATCCCGAAGGTAGATGTAGAGGTAGCGTGCCGACCGCGATCACATCAACTTTGGAACCATTTCCCACGCGCATCGTCACCTCGTCCTTAGCCAATCTTCGCTTAATCTGTAGTCCCTGTTTCGAGTTGCAAATGTTAGCAACAGAACTAGTATCAAATACCCAGGTGCTACTGCGAGCATTAGTAAGGTACACATCAATAACATGTATATCACATATACCTTTGTTCACCTTGCCATCCTTCTTATCCGCCAAATACTTGGGGCAGTTCCGCTTCCAGTGACCAGTCTGCTTGCAGTAGAAGCACTCAGTTTCAGGCTTAGGTCCAGGTTTGGGTTTCTTCTCTTGAGTAGCAACTTGCTTGCTGTTCTTTTTGAAGTTCCCCTTCTTCTTCCCTTTGCCCTTTTTCTTGAAACTAGTGGTCTTATTGACCATCAACACTTGATGCTCCTTCTTGATTTCTACCTCCGTAGCTTTTAGCATTGCGAAGAGCTCGGGAATAGTCTTATTCATCCCTTGCATATTATAGTTCATCATGAAGCTCTTGTAGCTTGGTGGCAGTGACTGGAGAATTCTGTCAATGACGCAATCATCTGGAAGATTAACTCCCAATTGAATCAAGTGATTATTATACCCGGACATTTTGAGTATATGCTCACTGACAGAACTGTTCTCCTCCATCTTGCAGCTATAGAACTTATTGGAGACTTCATATCTCTCAATCCGGGCATTTGCTTGAAATATTAACTTCAACTCCTGGAACATCTCATATGCTCCATGACATTCAAAACGTCGTTGAAGTCTCGATTCTAAGCCGTAAAGCACGGCACACTGAACTATCGAGTAGTCATCAGTTTTGCTCTGCCAGACGTTCATAACATCTGGTGTTGCTCTAGCAGCAGGCCTGGCACCCAGCGGTGCTTCCAGGACGTAATTCTTCTGTGCAGCAATGAGGATAATCCTCAAGTTACGGACCCAGTCCGTGTAATTGCTACCATCATCTTTCAACTTTGCTTTCTCAAGGAACGTATTAAAATTCAACGGAACAATAGCACAGGCCATCTATCTACAATCAAACATAAACAAGCAAGATACTATCAGGTACTAAGTTCATGATAATTTTAGGTTCAATTAGTCATATTACTAAAGAACTCCCACTTAGATAGACATACCTCTAATCCTCTAAGTGATTACGTGATCCAAATCAACTAAACCATGTCCGATCATCACGTGAGATGGAGTAGTTTCATTGGTGAACATCGCTATGTCGATCATATCTACTATATGATTCACGCTCGACCTTTCGGTCTCCGTGTTCCGAGGCCATATCTGTATATGCTTGGCTCGTCAAGTATAACCTGAGTATTCTGCGTGTGCAACTGTTTTGCACCCGTTGTATTTGAACGTAGAGCCTATCACACCCGATCATCACGTGGTGTCTCAGCACGAAGAACTTTCGCAATGGTGCATACTCAAGGAGAACACTTCTTTATAATTAGTGAGAGATCATCTTAGAATGCTACCGTCAATCAAAGCAAGATAAGATGCATAAAAGATAAACATCACATGCAATCAATATAAGTGATATGATATGGCCATCATCATCTTGTGCTTGTGATCTCCATCTTCGAAGCACCGTCGTGATCACCATCGTCACCGGCGCGACACCTTGATCACCATCGTAGCATCGTTGTCGTCTCTCCAATCTTATGCTTCCACGACTATCGCTACCGCTTAGTGATAAAGTAAAGCATTACAGCGCAATTGCATTGCATACAATAAAGCGACAACCATATGGCTCCTGCCAGTTGCCGATAACTTGGTTACAAAACATGATCATCTCATACAATAAAATTTAGCATCATGTCTTGACCATATCACATCACAACATGCCCTGCAAAAACAAGTTAGACGTCCTCTACTTTGTTGTTGCAAGTTTTACGTGGCTGCTACGGGCTTAAGCAAGAACCAATCTTACCTACGCATCAAAACCACAACGATAGTTTGTCAAGTTGGTGCTGTTTTAACCTTCGCAAGGACCGGGCGTAGCCACACTCGGTTCAACTAAAGTTGGAGAAACTGTCACCCGCTAGCCACCTTTGTGCAAAGCACATCGGGAGAACCGGTCTCGCGTAAGCGTACGCGTAATGTCGGTCCGGGCCGCTTTGTCCAACAATACCGCCGAACCAATGTATGACATGCTGGTAAGCAGTATGACTTATATCGCCCACAACTCACTTGTGTTCTACTCGTGCATATAACATCAACACATAAAACCTAGGCTCTGATACCACTGTTGGGTAACGTAGTAATTTCAAAATTTTCCTACGCACACGCAAGATCATGGTGATGCATAGCAACGAGAGGGGAGAGTGTGATCTACGTACCCTTGTAGACCGACAGCGGAAGCGTTAGCACAACGCGGTTGATGTAGTCGTACGTCTTCATGGACCGACCGATCAAGCACCGAAACTACGGCACCTCTGAGTTTTAGCACACGTTCAGCTCGATGACGATCCCCGGACTCCGATCCAGCAAAGTGTCGGGGTAGAGTTCTGTCAGCACGACGGCGTGGTGACGATCTTGATGTACTACCGTCGCAGGGCTTCGCCTAAGCACCGCTCCAATATTATCGAGGATTATGGTGGAAGTGGGCACCACACACGGCTAAGAATATGATCACGTGGATCAACTTGTGTGTCTAGGGGTGCCCCCTGCCCCCATATATAAAGGAGCAATGGGAGGAGGCCGGCCGGCCCCTATTGGCGCGTCAGGAGGAGTCCTCCTCCTAGTAGGAGTAGGACTCCTACTAGGAGGGGGAGGGAAGTGGGGAGGGAGAAGGAAAGGGCGGCGCCGCCCCCCTCTCCTAGTCCAATTCGGACCAGGGGGGAGGAGGCACGCGGCCCACCCTGGCTGCCCCTCTCTCTCTCCACCAAGGCCCATATGGCCCATTACTTCTCCCGGTAGGGTTCCGGTAACCCTTCGGCTCTCCGGTTTTCTCCGAAATCACCCGGAACACTTCCGGTGTCCGAATATAGCCGTCTAATATATCAATCTTTATGTATCGACCATTTCGAGACTCCTCGTTATGTCCGTGATCACATCCGGGACTCCGAACTAACTTCGGTACATCAAAACTCATAAACTCATAATATAACTGTCATCGAAACCTTAAGCGTGCGGACCCTACGGGTTCGAGAACAATGTAGACATGACCGAGACACGTCTCCGGTCAATAACCAATAGCGGAACCTGGATGCTCATATTAGCTCCTACATATTCTACGAAGATCTTTATCGGTCAGACCGCATAACAACATACGTTGTTCCCTTTGTCATCGGTATTTTACTTGCCCGAGATTCGATCGTCGGTATCTCAATACCTAGTTCAATCTCATTGCCGGCAAGTCTCTTTACTCGTTTCGTAATACATCATCTCACAACTAACTCATTAGTTGAAATGCTTGCAAGGCTTATGTGATGTGCATTACCGAGAGGGCCCAGAGATACCTCTCCGACAATCGGAGTGATAAATGCTAATATCGAAATACGCCAACCCAACATGTACCTTTGGAGACACCTGTAGAGCTCCTTTATAATCACCCAGTTACGTTGTGACGTTTGGTAGCACACGAAGTGTTCCTCCGGCAAATGGGAGTTGCATAATCTCATAGTCATAGGAACATGTATAAGTCATGAAGAAAGCAATAGCAACATACTAAACGATCGGGTGCTAAGCTAATGGAATGGGTCATGTCAATCACATCATTCTCCTAATAATGTGATACCGTTAATCAAATGACAACACATGTCTATGGTTAGGAAACATAACCATCTTTGATTAATGAGCTAGTCAAGTAGAGGCATACTAGTGACGTTTGGTTTGTCTATGTATCCACACAAGTATCATGTTTCCGGATAATACAATTCTAGCTTGAATAATAAACATTTATCATGATATAAGGAAATAAAATAATAACATTATTATTGCCTCTAGGGCATATTTCCTTCAACCGCTCCCTCACGATCGGATTCAGTGAATCTGTTTGCTCCATGGCCCAGAGGAGCAGCTCTATGTACTCCCGTGCGACTCCCTTCGGGAGTATCGCTGCCGTTTCTCTCTATTGCAGATATTTGGCCATGGATGTCACCGTCACCGCTAGTTGGTCCTTGTTGTCAAACCAAGACTGTATCTCCAACATCGTAGCTAGCTTCACAGGGTCGCCGTATGCGATCATCACGTATCGGTTGTACTCCTCCATCGATTTACTTCTCCGTAGCACCTTCACTTGCTGGCAGTGGTTTTTGAATGGCAGAGGAGAGGAGCAGCGCTAGTTTTGGATTGGAATGGGAGAGGAGCGACGCTGGTTTTGGATTGGAAGAGGAGAGGAGGGGTGGTGGTTTTGAAATGGAATAGGAGTGGAGCGGCGCTAGATTTAGATTGGAACAGGAGAGGAGCGGCAGTGGTTTAAGAGAGGAGCGGCGCTGGTCTTGGAAGTATTTTTTTGTTTTGCGTATTTTGGGTCAAAGTTTGACCACGTACTGTATTTGACAAGCAAAATGTGAATGCATGTCACCAAAAATTGTATCGTTTGGTTCGTATGTGAATGTACTTTCAAATTATATTATTTTTGCAACATATACCATATATTTTATTTGTGAAAATCATGGTCAATTATGACCTAGAATAGAAGGGAGACTAGTTAATGTGGGGTCGCTTTATTAATTGAAGGGTAAATTGATTTTGATTTTGATCCAGTCACAACGCGTCGGCCCTCTCGTCCAATCCTAAATCGCTACCGCATGCTCCTCTCCCTCTTCTCCATTGCAAAACCACCTCCTCTCCTCTCCATGATCTCCATTCCAAAACCACCGTCTTGCCTCTCCCTCTTCTCCATTGCAAAACCACCCCCTCTCCTCTCCATCATCTCCATTCTGAAACCACCATCTCGCCTCTCCCTCTTCTCCATTGCAAGACCACCGTCTCTCCTCCCATCTTCCAAAGCTAGCACTGGACCACTCAGAAGGACATCTATGGAGATGATGCAACAGCGAATCAGGCAGATCGCCGGCGGCGACCAGGCAAAGTTAGCCATGTTGAAGTATATCCTTACTTGGTTTGACAATGAGTGGGAGATTTCGAGGATGGTGACGGCCATGTGGCAATGTATGTGAAAGAGCGAGGCGGCGACGATGAGGGCGGCGATGTACTCCATGGCGGTAGTCACGCCGCAGTCCTTCGAGTTCATCGAGTATCTCCTCTAGGCGATGGAGCAGACAGATTTGCCTGAGGCAAAAGTCATGCGGAGGTGGTGGGCGTACAGGTCGAAGGTCGTGCACCCAGAGGATAACGAATTGATTGAGTACGGTGTGCCGTTTGTGAGGGTGCAGAGCCAGCCGGAGCCACAGGAGTATTCATTCTCCCACCGCAAGAGGAGGCCGGATGGAGCAACGTTGCTTCCCCGCGTTCTCCACGGTTCCCTCGATGCTCGCCTCGTTTCAATGGCAGCGGTAGGGTTTAAGGTAAGCTTCGCACTAACCTAATCTTCCATCTGCTCATGCTTACAATCAGTGTGACAGCTAATGAAAATCATGCTTACAATCAGTCTCCGAGTACTACGCCAATCACCCTAAAATAGCTCTGGACCTTTGGGTCAAAGTTGTGACACTGTGTACAAATAAATAAAAATAGATTGGTGCTTCTTTGAGGAAAGAGTACTCCCTAGAAAACTGCCAATATAAGCTACTAGTATTTGGTTAGAGGATTTGCGGCCGAGAAAGATCCGTCCGCAAAGAGCGCCACACATCCCACAGGTGGTGGTGGATGCCAATGCATGCATTGATAGAGGCGAGGGTCCCGATCTTTCGATGGGATGATAACTATCGATTTGGTGGAGACGACTTTGACGATCTGACTACAAACATGCAATGACGTAGCGCCTTAGCAATCGCTAAACCAACTCCGAGAAGTTATTGACCACGCTGGAACACAATCAACCTGACCACGAAGGTCTATTCCTGCATGCAGTCGAAGAATAAGCAAGAATATGATAATGCAATCTGAATATTGCGAATATAGATGAAGTATTGATAAAGGTGGGGATCCGAAAGCAGTCTTGGTCTGGTCGTTGTACACAAACGAAGTACGCGAAGTTGCAATGACTAACTTTTAACAAAACAAATCCCAAGGAAAAAGCTACTAGATGGATCTATTTATACAGGAGCAAGGGGTGGCGGCCAAGGAGGTGGAAGGACGTCCCAAGGCAGCCTAAAACCAACCCTAGTCCGTACAAGGCTCATGGGTCCAAGTGGAGGTGATGCAACACCTTTGGACTTGTTGTTTGACTCGGATTCTGCTGCAGCGTCAGATTGTTTCGACGATATCTCAATGCTCCGGACGAATTTGAAGGTGAATCCAATTGTGTTGGAAAGGGCACGAAATCTACTTTCCAACAAAAAAGAATCACCCAATTCGGATTCCGTATGAAAAAGTTGTTGGCGTTTCGAGTCAGGTATGTCTGTGCAGTCCGAATCTGAATTCAAAACGTGAGAGACTTGGACTCTATCTTCTCTTGGCCCAAAAGTGACATGAGAGGACTTTTTGAACAGAACCTAAACTTCTCCTTTTCCCTTATCTTCATATGTGGATTGTACAAATGTCCCATACACCTGCAATTAGACAAAACACAAAAGTGTGTGAAGTATTTTTGTTCTGGATAACATAAATAGATTATTGAATAGTTTGCACTAGAAATCACCTGACAAATATGCATCTATGCAATATTTTTGGTCGTATCCAAGGTATTCATGTCCTCATCATCCTCCCCTTCTTGAAAACAAAGCCGTCCTCGGCGTTGCTTAATCTGAAATGTGGCTAACAAAAGAGACAAGGTGTACATGTTGTATATGTATATGTCATCCATTTTTACTTCCCTTGATTTTTGCACATATGACACATTTATACATGAGTAACTTTCATAGATCATAAAATATAAAGCCAAAATATTATCATAAGTAGAAGGCATGAAATTTTGCAACTCAGTTTGCACATATAAGTGAAGCTCTTATTCATATCAAAAGATTGACAATATTCATCATTAAACCATCCCAACATTGGTGAATAAATTTTACTTGCATCAAATTTACATGCGACAACATGCTTAAATAAGCAAACATGTAATAAGTCATTGGACACAGAGTCATCACCAAGATTAGAGGTCATATCAAAATGATTAAACATTGGTTCTTTTGCATCAACAGTTAATTCAATGGGTGCACTCAAAATTGTTGGTATTTTAGTTGTTTGATCACATGGCAAAGTCAAATTATCAACATAGTCCTATAAAATAGGTGGTACGATCAAAGTAGTGGGTAGCTCATCAGATGGTGCATTCAAATTGACAAGGCATTCATCATTCTCATGTAGAGATGGAAGATCAGTACCTTTGTCATTACCTCTTATGATCGACTCAGATGATGTAGCGACTCTCGGGGGCGATGTGTCACATGGTGGAGGTGATGTAGTCCTCACAACAACGGATGTGGTTGTCATAGTATGCCTAGTAGTTGAAGGAACAATCATATCAACTCTTGAAATGTGCACCGTGCGCTTGTTCTCCTCGTGGGCAACACGTCGTTTTATTTCTTGTTTAGCTTTGCAAGCAAGACGAAACAAATGGTCCATAGAATAACACTCTTCATGAATTAATATCTCTTGAATATCACGGTTTAATCCTCCCCAAAATCTATCCATAAAATCATCTTCACTTTCTTCTAAAGGGGAATGCAACAAGGTAATTTGTAAATCATCATAAAATTTTGTTACAGTGTCACTACCTTGTTTTAAATGTTGCAACTTCTTAATCATGTCGCGAGTATAATAAGAGGGAACGAAAGTATGTCGCATGACAAGTTTCAAATCATCCCAAGTAGTAGGTATATAATCAGGGTGTAACCGACAATATTCACTCCACCAAAACCAAAGCATAACCAGTGAAAAAACCAACCACAATCTTAACCTTTTTATGTTCATCAAAATTATGGGAAGCAAATATATTTTTATGTTGAACTCCCATTCAATATATAAAGCAGGTCTAAAACGGCCATTAAATGGTGATATAGATACATTAACCTGGTCATGTGCACTTGGATGTTTGTGCACCTCTTGTGACGGTTGTGGTATTTGCAAAGATGGTGGCACGTCTCCCACGATCAACAAAGCCCATGAATAGACTCTGGATCCTATCATGATTAGTAGAAACAAGAAACAACATAAAAAATGTTCCTATGAACTACTTGGAAGTGGTGGTAAAACGCTCACAGTATAGCAAATCTCAATATCTTACAAGTTCTTACCATGCAGCAGGTGGTGATCGGCAACCAGCGGTGTCATATAACTCTAAAGATTGAGTAAAGCGATTGCCAGGGAACGTACGTATACACTATGTAGAAATATGTGGAGCTGGGTTGGCTGTATATGGTAGCAAAAGATTAGCAATAATCAATTCAAAGATGCAATGTTGAATAAACGTTCAACGACGATACTGTACTGGTCCTAGGCTAGACCGTACTAGAGACGCGAGCCTAGAACACTAATGAGGTCACGCCATAGCACAACTAGCATCAATAAAGGATATGAAGTAGCTCTAGACAGCAAAATATAAGTGAAGATCACAATAGCCATAAAGATAATGATGTGAAACAACAGCCAAGCAGGATATATCAAGAACTTTCTCTCCAACTTTCCTCTGGAAAAGTTTGTGCCAATTTTTTGATAATTTTTCAAGAATGGTATTGACTCAAGATTTCAAACACAAAAGGAATCACTCAATTCCGAGTTGATATGAAGAGTCAAAAAATTCTAAAACTGGCTTGAAAGATTGGAATAAGCTGTGTTCGTGAACTTCGGAGGGCAAAAAGACCTATTTAGAAGCCAATTTTGAGGTGCCAAATATTGAACATGCTTATGCAACTATTTAGATGCGGCTCATCACTATCTTTCATTTAAGTACTCGCGGAGCCAAAACGGACTTCGTATGAGGAAGTTATGCCTGTTTTACTGAACAGTGCACAAAACAGATTCCAATCCGAATTCAACTACGAGATTGAGTCTAGATAGATCCGAATTTTGTTTTTTTCTTCTCTCTTTTTTTCTCTCTTTTTTTCCGCACACTTTTTTTCTTTTCTTTCTCTGACTTTTTTTTAATTTTTTCTCTGTTTTTTTTCTCTCTCCCTCTTTCCAAAACAAACTAGATAAGATGCAGATTGGATCTAGCGAAGATGTGAACGACCTCAACTATGATTGTGATAATGAACGATGGGTAGCACGTGGTGGAAATTGATGGATGGGTCCCGATCTTTCGATGAGATGATAACTATCGATTTGGTGGAGACGACTTTGATGATCCGACTACAAACGTGCAATGACGTAGCGCCTTAGCAATCGCTAAACCAACTCCGAGAGGTTATTGACCACGCCGGCGCACGATCAACCTGACCACGAGGGTCTGTTTCCTGCGAGCAAATGAAGAACAATCAAGAAACTGAGATTGCAATCTGGATATTGCGAATATAAGATGAAAGATTTATTGACCAAGGTGGGGTTCTGTGACGTCTTGGTCTGGTCGTTGGACACAAACGAAGTACGTGAAGTTGCAGCTATGGCGAACTTTTAATCTAAACAAAACCCTAAAAATATTACTAGATGGATCTATTTATATAGGAGCAAGGGGTGGCGGCCAAGGAGGTGTAAGGACGTCCCAAGGCAGCCTAAAACCAACCCTAGGTCATACAAGGCTCATGGGCCCAAGTGGAGGTGATGCAACACCTTTGGACTTGTTGTTTGACTCGGATTCTGCTGCAGCGTCAGATTGTTTCGTTGATATCTCAATGCTCCGGACGAATTTCAAGGTGAATCCAATTGGGTTGGAAAGAGCACAAAATCTACTTTCCAACAAAAAAAGAATCACCCAATTCGGAGTCCGTATAAAAAGTTGTTGGCGTTTTGAGTCAGGTATGTCTGTGTAGTCCGAATCTGAATCCAAAACGTGAGAGACTTGGACTCTATCTTCTCTTGGCCCAAAAGTGACGTGAGAGAATTTCTGAACAGAACCTAAACTTCTCCTTTTCCCTTATCTTCATATGTGGATTGTACAAATGTCCCATACACCTGCAATTAGACAAAACACAAAAGTGTGTGAAGTATTTTTGTTCTGGTTAACATAAATAGATTATTGAATAGTTTGCACTAGAAATCACCTGACAAATATGAATCTATGCAATATTTTTCGTCGTATCCAAGGTAGTCATGTCCTCATCATGCATGGAGCATGGTTGGTGTCGGTAATTTTTACTTGGAACACCTCGCACTCTGCATATATGCCGGTTCCATCCGTACATTTGTGCAGTTCCACCAAAATGCAGCCGAATCCTGTTTGCACAGATAATGAAAAAGCGTGATTACATTATAGTGGCACTAGTTGATGAAATATACACTAATAAATAGAAGAAAATATTGCGATAGTATCACAGTATGCCATGCTGCGAGGGCGAGATGGGCCCTGCGACGCCTCATACTGTACGCCCCATACTAGAAATCGACCCAAGTCTCCTCGATACACCTTCTGCCAGTGATGAACATCAGTGTACAGCGGTAGTACAAGGAGGGGCCTTGAGACATTACAATCTCTATTTTTGTGCAAATCAACTAAAATTAAGCACCCCAGTTTGCAGAAACGCTTAAACATTAACAATGGGACTAGTTGATGAAACATATACTAACAAAGAAAATCACTTTCTTTATCTATATTGGAAATGAAATGATAGAGAGGACACTCACTCTATTTTAACTGTATTATTACTTCATTTTATCAGTGGCACTAGGGTCGAGCAGGTGGCAAATGAGGTGTACCATGCGTCGCAAGGATGGAGGTCGGGGGTGCTTAGACTAGGATGCTGAAGCTGGCTCTATCTTCCCCCTGATTTTTCTGTGGTAGCATTTGGGTTGTAATCCAAACTTGGTCGAGCTGGTGCTGCGTCCCCCTACCTGCCTAGCTTATGTGGCGAACTTGTCTCCTGCTAGTACTCAGTCCGTTCTAGTAGTAGTTGTATAACTACCCGTTTACATTGAGATGTTGTCAGATAATGGTTGTCTATGGTAGGGTTTCTTTAATGAAATAGGAGGAAACCCCCTCTTTCTATATATAAAAAAATCAGTGGCACTAGCGGTGCCAAAACATTGCCTCAAATTAATAGTGCCACTAGATTAAGGTGCAAAATAATAACATTACTACTTTATCATGGCAGTGCCAAAACAGTAGCACAAGAGCAGACTCAACATGCAGGATCTTTAGCAAACGGTCAGACCAAAAAGGAACATACCTCGTGATGGGAACCATATCTGCAGTCAACACCATCATAGAAGGGATGACACCAGTCACCAACATGGATGATTCAATTCATGGGACCTTTTGGTGCAGTTCACCTAAAATGAAGCAATGTCCCATGAGCTAGCAGCTTCTTCATTTTTTAAGAAAAGGGCTCCAGCCCTGGTTCCATTTCCATCAAAAAACAAAACCCACATAGCTTCTTCTTCATTAGTTGCAATAAAATTGAGCAACATCAAGGTTGGTTGTGAAGCTCCTGGAATGTTCAACTATAATTTGGATATCATTTGTTCAGTTCAACTAAGATCAAGCGTGAAATGTATATCTCTGTTTGCACAAAAAAGGTGGAAAGGAGGGTGACTAAAAAGTGATGAAACATACATCAAATGAAAAGAAACATGTTCCTTATCTGAATGCAATCCTACAAGGACAGTAGCAATTTCTAAAGCAGTAGCATTGCTAGATATTAGTTTGGGCATTAGGATTAACTATGACAACCGTTAAATACGACATTACTTTAATGGTGACATTGCTTCATTTTACCAGCAACATTAAATTAACAACTGCTACAGAGTTGGTATTTGGGCACGGGAGAGTTGGCGGACCAGGAAAGTTGCATTTCTAACGAAAAGAAGCTACTTATCTTAATGGGAAATTTAGCAGGACAGGAAAAAACATGCCATTGATTCATATTACTGGAGGCATTACATTGAAAACAACATTGGTTTAACGTGTCCTTACTTTTAATAGTGCGACTGTTACATTTTACCAGTGGCATTACATAAGAGTGGCTCGGGGCAACAAACATTAGAACAGGATATCTGGGTTGGTCCGATTTTTGTTTGGTATAGCCACCTTATACTGTCTGAGGCTAGCAAATCTAGTGCTGGACTTACTCTGTTGACTAGTCCCCCAGTCCCCACTTTCTTTCCTTTTTCAACCAATATATCGGGTTTATATTGAGTTTGTACCGTGTTTCCCTTTATTTCCCTATTAGACCAAGAGACCAGTTGGATAGCCAGTCTCTGCTACTTTTCGCCCCCATTATTTCCTCTTTCGACCAAGTCCTAGATTCAGGTAACAGATCTTCCCCCACCCCACCCCCTTTCTTCCTTGTTTGAACCAAGTAGTACTAGATTCGAGTGCATGAACTAGTTTTACCTCTTAACAGTAAAAATTTAGGTGGCTTTCGAACAGCCAATCGATCCTATGTACGAGGGGGCCTGGGAAATAGTAAAAGATACAAATGCAACGACGTCAGGAGCTCGGGAAGTAGAGCAAGGCCGATTTCAAAGAAAGTTATACCTCTGGGCCGTCGGGATGTCGCTAGGTGGGCGGCGGGAGGCGGGATCTGCCCACACTATGACAACAAGGAAGAAGGAGTCAGAGGCCCTCCCTAACCGGCGGTGCTTGGGAGAGAACGACAAGGCACGCTGATCGGGACGTGCCGACAGTGGGTAAGAGCTGTCGCCGAGGATGAACGCGTGAACGTTGCACCTTCTCACCTTCCCCGGTGGAGAGGATCTGGCTGGATCTGTGACCAGCAGTGAGCAGAGAGAGAGAGAGTGTGTGTGTGTGGCCACCACTGTTGTGTTTAGATCTGGAGAGGACGAGACAGTGTGAAGAGAGCAACACTAGCAAGCAAGCGCAGAGGCTCCTGCCTATATAGTGGAGTACTAGTTTTCTTTTGTCTACCGGAGCCGGCTTGACCTTGTCAATGACTGTTGAGAAGTCTTCATGCACGTGCCCCGGAGGCGCAATTGTCGTCATTTTGATCTGAAGCACCAGATTATAACATATAACACGAAAAAATGCCACATGACAAGAAACCATAACCTCACTGCCCAAAGGAGACAACATGAATCCTAACGGACAAACTAGACGAGGATCAAAGCTCAAATTAAAGATAAACTCATAGAAAAGGGGTCCATCGATAGATTTCCTAATTAACATAGCTGGCTTGACCTAGATGGCAGCCGAGTAGTCTTCGTGCATGTGCCCCCAATGACCAGCGCCTTGGAGGAACTCAGTTGTCGCTGTTTAACCCTCATAGTGATCTGAACCACATGACACCTAATATTACGAGATGACAAGAAACCTTTTTTTATATTTCTCATGAGAACTACAACCCTGTACAACACAGCCTGCACAATATGTAGATGATAGCCAATCCAGGCATGTCTGCTGGAGTCTGGTCACATGCACGGACGAACTGATCTTCTGTGTCATGCAGGGATCGTCCAGGCACCAACGTCTGTAGTACAACACTTCTCTAGTACTATCGCTCGTCTCTCTCTTTTGTTAACTCACCCGACTTGCGGGGCCGGGGAGTGTTCCTATGGTCGGTTCTCGATTGCGGTCCCACATGTGTGTGCAAACGCAATATGATGCGCGTTCCATTTGGGAAGCGGCGTGCCAGACCGACCAACGGTCTAGGGTGCGACGCGAACGTGACGGGCATGCTGTATAGTCTATACATGTGTACCACTGTTTTCTTGAGGCTTTGCTCCATGGCGCAATCCATGGATACAAAATTAGTATATTGTACTATTTAAAAGTCAACGACGGGGCTTTTCCCGCTCGGTAGGTGGGGCAGTTCCACCTAGTCGGTTTGACAGAGATGCGAGAAGATGAGGGAGTAGGCTGCTGCAAACGTAGGGCTGTGTGATTTGATAGCGAGTTACTGCTGGACAGGTGGGGCCCCGTGATTTGACTTGCCATTATCATTTTAACTGCGGCGCTACGACCGGCATGAGTCTCCCGATTCCTGAACACCTCCATGGTATACAGGTGCCTCTCCCAATGATCCACCATGTAGAGGCTAGCTCTTGCATGAGAGCCCACTCCTCCACTTTTTCCTTGCCTCTTTCCTCCACATATGCAAAAATGCCATCTAAGCGGGCTTATAGCCCACTATTGTACTTGCTTGTATAGGTGCTAAGCCTGCCACATATGCATAAAGTATGATGTGGCAAGTTAATTAGTAAGAAGAGAGAGTCTAGTTTGGTGAACCCAGGAAGAAACGATGCCAAGTGCGTGTACCTAGGTGAAAAGACAATTTTGAGTCTATAGCTAATTAAATGAAGCAAACTTAGCAACAAAAAACTAAGCACCTATGCACTAGGGACTTGAGTTGCTAAGCCATTTAATCCCCTTAGCACCTCATCTAAGCACCATTTCATTGGAAGAGGTCACTCCTTGGTAAATGCAATAAATACTATGAAGAAAGAGATATAGAGAAGTAAAAAAAATACTCTTATAGCGAATCTTATAGCTAACCTTGTTGTATAAGTGATGACTATGTATGACATGCCAACATCAGATAGCCTAACGCACCGTGTTAAATCTCCAAGGGTGCGACTGCGTGAGCGAGGCGGCGGTCGTGGACTTGTGGTAGGTGCGACCATGATATGGGCTGCTGGCAGCCCTTGGATCTGAGATCGACCGGTCTTATGCTAAGTTGCTGAAAATTTGTAGAACAACCCTCCAGGATAGGATATTCACCCATAGGTCTAGAATCACGCCATGCAACCGTTCAGTCTCAGATGCAAGGGCTCTCGGAAGCCTGTATCATGGGAGAATGGAAAGCTTCGTATCACCTGTAATTTTCCCGACGCTTGACATGACATCGAAAGCCATTTAATTGGGCGTCGAGTAGACATGTCATGTAATTGGGCCCCCATAGTACTGTGCATGAATTCATTTGTCCGCCAGGCAAGCCACTACCCTGCCGTTCGCATGCCCCACTCAGCATTTTTACAATCGAAAAACCGCTGGCAGTTCGCTCCTACTCGTCCCCGGACGTCCTTTAACATTACAGTAGTTCGCTCCTAGTCGTCCCGTCCTTTCACATTACGGCAGTTCCACTAATCCCAACCCTCCTCCCAAATCCATGGCGTCCCAAATCTCCATTATCGGCGGTGAGTACAAGGTTAGAACCATCACCGGCGATGAGTTCGATGTCATCTACACCCGTTCTTCTGCGACGATGAAAGAATGCCTTGCTCGCTTCAGACGCATGTTCGAAAACTCAAAGGATGAGTGGGTCGCTGGGCTATATGTTGAGTACACCACAGTCCTGGAAAGCGAGAAGAATCTAAAGGAGGTAGAGAAGAAGAAGCCCGCCGTGATCCAGGTTTGCGTGCATGACTTATGCTTGGTCTACCACATATGCCATGCCGACGTTGAGTGCGAGGAATCTAAGAACTTCCTCAAGGGCGCCCGAGTCAAATTCGTTACTGTAGTCTTTTGGAATGACAAGGATGTCCTGGGTCGGACAGGCCTCGTTGTAGGCAACCCCTTTGACCTCCAGAAGAATGGGCTGGTGCCCTCCCGTGATCAGCCTTCAATGCTGACCCTGGCAGGAGCCATGGTTCATCCATCGTACGGTACACTGAAGAAACCTCCGTTCAAGTTTCATCGTGCATAGCAATGGAATGTACTAGATATAGACCACATCCACTACGCTGCAATGGATGGCTACCTTTGTTTCAATATCTACAAGAGTTGGATGAAGAGCAAGAGCCAAGTGTGCGGTTCAAGCAAAGAAGTATCAGCCAAGAGGAAGAGGGACAAGGACGAAGTCAAGCACGTGGACGAGGAGTCCGAGTAAGGTGGCAGTGTCATTGCCCATGGTGGTTCTAATGCAGTGTCTACCGGATTAGTTGCTTAGTTTAATTTCAGGTGTGCTTAGTTTTATTTGAGGGGTGTGTTGTGCTGAGCCCCCAGCAGAACTATGTTATGTTCCTTCTTGTTACTTTAACTCTTCAGTACGTACATACTAGTATTTCTTACAGTTCATCTTTTAGTGGGTATAGTACTACCACTCGTTTCTTCACATTATATACGTACAATATATATGGCCAACATCACATAGCCAGCAGTTTAGTTGTTAAAGAATTTCAAGGTGCTTAGTTTTATTTGAGGGGTGTGTTGTGCTGGACACCATTATTGGGACTCAAATCTCTTTGGCCATGCTATAATGACATAAATACCGATGGGCCAACATGCGAGCTCTCCCTCTATCTCACTACAGAAAAATAAAGTGTGGGGCCTACTTGATCCCAACAGCGTTCTTATTTCCCTGTAAAATTATTCGCTTGGTTACTCCTGACAAGCGGGGACACACTTATCATTGTGAGAATCGGCTTATTTTTGTCATATAACATGGTCAATGGGGTTGACATGAAAATAACAATGTCTAATGGCATTTTGAGCAAACATCTAAGTTAACGATGGCATTTTTGAGATATCTAATTGCATTTTTGAGCAGGCATCTCATGGATTGATGGCATTTCTGAGTAGTTGTAACTTCTAATGGCAAAACTAAGTAGTGATACACAACTAGTGGCATAAATAATAAGAACCCAAGAATTAAATAGGTATGCTAATTTCTTTAATAGAATTTAGCACCCCATTTAAGCGCGTACTAGCTTTTTTAATAGTACTATATGCATAATTTGGCGACGAGCGCTCTCTATAGGTACCACATTTTTTCTTTAATTTCATCTTGTTAGTTTTGCTCCATGGCGCAATCCATCGATACTACTACTATACAAAATTATACATTTTTTAAAAGGCTAGAGGGTGGGGCAGTCTAGCTTGGTCGGTTTCAAGAGAGATGAGGGCCTTTGTGATTTGATGGCTCATTACTGCTGGAAGGCGGGGCCTTGTGATTTGACTGCTCGTATAAATGTGCTGATGACCCGAGGAGGAGCAAAGAACCATGCGGTATACTCAAGTTTTCCACTGGAGTAGTACGACGGAGGAGCACGAAACACGACAGCCCTGTGCCATATGGCGATAAAAATGATCTAATTTTCTAGTCATCACATTGTTAGATTGTTCTCTATTCATGCCTCGCAGAGAATGTGACACGTGCGGTGAAACACCCGAAGCAAAAGAAGAAACACAGGAGCAAAAGAAGAAGGAAGATTATCACCTCCCAAAAAGAAGGAAGATGCACACACATGTCTGGGGCGCTGCTCTCTACTACATGAAGGGTTGCTAGCCGCGGAGTCCTAACTGCTTCTTCATCGCCTCCACGACCTCCATCTCCTCTGTCATCTTCTTCATTCTATCCATGCCGTGGGATTTCTCGATGCGAGCCTTCATCATCTGTTCCACGGTCGCATTACGTACCTTGACAGCAGCCGGGTGCTCGATGCAGAGCTTTGCCAACTCCTCCTTCTGTTCCATGACGAGGGCCTGCAACATCTTCATCGAGGTACTACTATTCTCATGCAGCTTCTTCCAGCCGGCGTTCTCCTCCTTCAGGAGGTCGAGCTCATGGAAGAGCTTCGCCTTGTCCTCCTGAAGTTATAGGATTTTGCCGGTCGCCTTGTTCTCCGAGGCAATGCTCTTGTTCAGCAGCATCACCAAGCCGGCGGTCAACTCCCCCTGCTCATTGAGCTCAGCGGGCATGTCGTTGAGGCTCTCCTTCAGTAGCTCCACCAAGTCGTGGATGAACTCCTTCTGCTTATTCAGGTTCTTATTGAGCTGATCAGGCATGCCGGCATGTTCGCCTCCGTGGCTAGCGCGCTCCTGGGAGCCCTCGCCTGCCCGTGAGAGATCTTTCAAGGTCTCTGCAAAGCAGCGAGCCCTCTCTTTTTTCTGCAGCCTTGGTTGTCGCTCCCTTGTTATGAGTAGTTGTCGACCTAGAGCTCTGCACACCGGCCATGGCAAGGACGGACGAATAAGAATGACTTATGAGGAGGAAGGTAGAGTAATTTTTGGTTAGGTAGTTCCCCTTTTTATAACCAAAGTACTAGCACTAGTACTAAAACCTGCATAGTGGGAACACGTTCAGGTTTGGTACGTACTAGTAGGTGTGAGCAGGCTTGCACTTAATTGTAGCACCAGTACTTTGGAATGTGATGGGAACAAGGTAAAGATTAATTGATGGTTTTGGTTTCGAGGCCCGAAACGGCTCCCGATGAGTTTAGTGGAACATAAATTTCAAGTACTCCCTCCATCTCAGTTTAAGGCTTGCACGTGTATCTAGGTTCAATGTAACTTATATAAAATAAATTGTTTAACATAAAAAATATATCATTAAAAAATAGAATATTTGAAGTTTGTAATGATATATTTTTCATAATGTATGCCTCTTATTAAGTTGGTCAAATTAACGACCTAGGTACACGTGCAAGACTTGTAAATTGAGATAGAGGGAGTACTACACTACTCAAATGTGGTCGCACAAGTCAGTGATGTAACTGGTCTTACATGTACCAAGCTGATGTGTGTCCCTTCGCTGAGACGCGGGTCCGACCGACCGTCTGTTGGTGTGACCGATCGTAAAGTATTATGCGATGGACACTTCTGGTTGTGGCTTCGGTTGATTGTCACGACCAAGCATTCTAAAACTAATGATAAATAAATTACCATCTTTTTCCAAACGACCAAGTATTTTCACAGGAATACAATACATATAGATGGAGTGATTGTGAAGGTTGCAAACTGACATGGCATTGCAAGTTCACTGCAGCTGCAACCGTCTACTAGGTCACTTCATCGCTGGCGGGGAAGGAGGGCAGCTCACCTCGCCTATGACGCATGCCCAGCGGCGCCGCCACAACTGGTCCCGGGATTTGGCTTCTCCTACCGCCCATTTGAACAGTTGCATCGGCTGCTCATGCCATTGCGCATGCATGCATGTTCTTTCCTTCGCAAGCGACTCCGTGGATATGATCTCTGCCATTAGGCCTAGCTCGAAATCAACGCGACGCTACCAGATGCTGACATCCCTCGGCATCTCTCCCCTGAGATCGACTTGCGCCTCCGCCTTATGCTGCGCCAGGCGCAGCTCCTTGGAACTTCTCTCCAATCGATGCGACACTTCCTCGATCCGATTTTCCCTTGCTGCCCACCACCTGAAATGCAGCCCTGGCATGTCCTCCGGCGCCACTGATCTGTGATTCCAGAGCAATGGATCCCCTCTAAAACACATGTGGGTTTCGCTCAAAGGCGGCAGTGCTGCGGGCCGCAGCGAGAGGGCAGCCTGCGGGATCCTGGGATCTAAGGTATTATCCATGGCAGGATCCGGTGGGCGAGGAGGGGAGGCGAGTCTAGGCTCTGGGAGAGCCCTACGAGACTAAGATAAAGATAGTAACTACTCCACTCCGTCCATATTTAAATACAAAGGCCACCAACAATAGCCCTGGCAAAAATTGATCATGCTGCCCGCGTCCTGGTTTATTGGCCCCCTTTTTTGTGCCACTTTTTATGACATGCATAAATATTATGTTACTTAAAAATATGGTCAAAAATTGGCACAAAATATGAAGGAGACCAATGGAAGTAGCAACCCATGATTTAACTACTCGCATCCATGCAGTGGAGTAGTAATGTCTTTCTTCCTCCCTCACGTCCACTCAATTTGCATGCGCTGTATCAATTGACCATCAATGAAGTGAAGGACTTTACACACATCAAATTATCACATGGGGTGGATCTTCATACAAAAATGCGTCCCCCCGTGTACCCGCGTGTGCGTGCGAGGGAATGAGTGCGTGCGTGTGTTGGCGTTCTGGGAACGGGGGTCCCCAGACTTGCCTGCCTGCGGCGTGGCTTAAGTGGGGGCCCAGCGCGGCCCATCTTCATCAGCTCAAGCTCAAGACCCTCGCGAGGGGCCAAGCCTCGCGGGGCGTACGATAGAAAGCTTCCTCAGAGGCAGCCTCATCAGGTAGGCTCGCGAGGAGGCGGAGAGATCAAGGCAGGGGTACCTCGCGAGGAGCCCGTGACGCAAGCCATGACGATCGAGACCAGGCGGGCGCCAGGCGGGCGCCAGCCTGCGCAGTGTCCTTGTTTCCCCTTTGGTGCAAAGGGGGCAAGCACAGGCCAAGGCATCGGGCAAAGGTTACCATTCCGGTGCAACGAGACCAAGACCAACAGAGCGGCAGGGTGGAGGTCACCATGGAGCCCAAGACGGTGTCATCACCAGTGCTTTTGGCAGCCGAAGACCACCTTTGGTCAGGATAACTTGTACTAGATGTTCCCCTTCAAAATGGCCAATTGTTGGTGCCCTTCCCGCTCATTATTTGGGAGAGGCCCAGGGCCTCTATAAATAGAGCTAGCCACCACAAATATCGAGAGAGATTGAGAGATCGAGAGATCGACACACCTAGACATCTAGGGATCTGGTAGAACCCCAACAGAGAGAGAGAGAGGTGACTGAACTCACCAAAGCAGTTCATCGCACCAGCTCAAGGACACCTCTCGCGAGCCTGTTCTTCCCTTGTACTGTTCATCATCAGCCCCTGAGGCAATCCACCACACCATACACTAGAGTAGGGTATTACACCACAACGGTGGCCCGAACCAGTATAAACCTTGTGTCCCTTGTGTTGTTCATTGTTTCCAGCTTAGATCACGTGAGGAGATTGGACGTAGATCGGTAGGGGAGAGATCTCCGCGCGCACCCGAGTGTTCGAACCTCAAGGGTCTGCCGGAACCTGAAATCCGACATTTGGCGCGCCAGGTAGGGGTGCACCGGAATCTTTCATCCGCGCTTCGCGTGTGATCTTCCGTCGTGTCCATGGCTGACGCTCGTCGGGCTCGCGCCGAGCGCCGGGCTTCTCTCGCCACCCGCGTCACCCAGACGGCGCCCGTCAGCAGACGCCCTCGTCGTTCCTCGTCGCCTGCCGCCAACGCCGCCACCGGCCCGGCGGGGAACGAGCAGCAGGCCTCGTCCCAGCATCCTTCAGTGCGGCGGGAGGGCCACACCGCCACACTGTCTCTAACTCCAGCCGCTTCGTCGTCCCACGCCTGTCGCGCCCCCACGGACGTGCACGCCGCGCTGCTCCTGGCAAGAGAGCTCTTGCACTACCGCCCCGTCGACGACCTCTACGAGGACTGGCTCGCCCGCATCACCGAGCTTGTCAGCGCCGCAGGGGGATCCCCCTTGCCATCCCTCTCGCTGCCCCGCCCACTATTCCGCGCAGGAGGCGGGGATCCGGAGGTGCCTCCACCACCTCCTCCCCAAGAAGGCGCCCTGGCTCCAAGGCGCACAGCCCCAGGGTGAGACCCTCCGCGTCCGGCGCCTGCGCAGCAAGAAAGGAGCTACCAAGAGATCCCTTGTCCCCAAGAAGGTGCTCACGCGCTCCCAGCGCCGGTGCACCAAGATCGCATCCCTGCACCTCCACACCAAGACCACGCGCTGCTCCAAGCGGCGGCGCGCGGTAATCCCCAGGAACAAGCCCAGCACCAGCAAAAGGCACCAGTGGCCACAGCAGGCTGCCGTGCCCTCACCCCCAAGCTACGCGGCGTCGCATGGCCAGGCAAGTTCAAGCCTGACCTGCCCCTCGCTACGATGGCACGGCGGACCCCGTGGAGTTCCTACAGCTCTACGAGCTATGCATCGAAGCCGCCAACGGAGACAAAAGGGTCATGGCGAACTGGTTTCCCATGGCGCTCAAGGACGGGGCCCGCACCTGGCTCCTAAACCTGGCTCCTGGCATAATATCCTCCTGGGACGAGATGCGCACTCGCTTCATCGCCAACTTCCAGGGCACTCACGACCGGCCCCCGGCCGTGAGCGATCTGCGCCGCATCAAGTAGCAGCAAGGGGAAACCCTGCAGAAATACATCCAGCGCTTCAACAACGCTCGCCTCAAGATCCCCAAGGTGACTGAAGAAGCCATCATCTCGGCCTTCTCCGATGGCGTACGCGACATCAAGATGAAGGAGGAGCTAGCAATCCATGAAGACCTGTGACATCCCTGGAGCTATTCAACTTGGCGACCAAGTGCGCCAGGGCTGAGGAAGGGCGCCTTTCCCTCCTCGAACTCCCAGCTGCCGACCTAGAAGAGAAGAAGCCCAAGGCCAAGGACGTGAAGCGCAAGGGGGCTGCCGTGCTTGCAGCGGAACCGGACACCAAGCGAGGCAGGGATCAGCCTGAGTCATCCAAAGGCAGCCGGTACTGCATGTACCACGACCTCCACGCCCACAACACCAACGAATGTCAAGAGCTCAGGGCCGTGAGAGATGGACGTGTCGGCCGACGCCCCGAGCGCAATGACAGGGGCTATGTCCGAGGAGGAGGAAGAGGTGGCGGACGATGGGAAGACCGTGGCCCTCGCCAAGGGTGGCGTGACCGACCTCGCGAGGATCGCTGGCAGGACCAGCCTCACGAAGGAGGCTGGAGAGATCAGCCTCATGAGGATCGCCCGCACGACAACGCAGGCCTTCCTCCTCTGCCACCACCGCCAAGGAGGAACGAAGGCCAACATCAAGACGAGGGGGCTGGGGGCTTCCAGGAGCCGCGCGCAATCGCTTGCATCTTGGGTGGAGCATAGGCCCTAGCCTCACAGCGCATCTTCAAGCAGTTTGCTCGCGAGGTGAATGCAGTCCTCCCCAAGCTTGAGGCCACGCGCCCTCTCAGGTGGTCTGCATGCGCTATCACGTTCAGCTCAGCGATCAGCTCAAGTGTGCGGCAACGGCCGATGTCCTCCCAATGCTTTGCTCCCCAGTCATCAGCAACGTGCAGGTCACCAGGACCCTCATTGACGGCGAAGCAGGACTCAACGTCCTATCCGTCGAGACGTTCGACAATCTCCAAGTGCCGTACGATCAGCTTCAGCCGACCAAGCCCTTCTCAGGAGTCACTGATGGTTCCACTGTTCCAAGAGGGCAGGTTCGCCTTCCAGTCACCTTCGGGCAGCGCAACAACTACCGCACCGAGCTCATCGACTTCGACGTCGCCCACATCCGTCTGCCATACAACACCATCCTCGGGTACCCAGCCCTGGCCAAGTTCATGGCAGTGACTCACCATGGATACAATGTCCTCAAGATGCCAGGAAGCGGTGGAGTCATCACCGTACCCTGTGAAGAAAGGGACGCAATGTGTTCACTTGAGCGCGTGTTCCAAGCCGCAGCAATCGAAGACCCGGACCACAGGAACGGAAGACTTCCCGAGGCGACCCTTAAGAAGAAGAAGGTTTCGCCTGGCCCAAGCCATAAGGAGGCAGGCGCCTCCAGAGGTGTTGCGTCAGGATATGCGCCCAATCAAGGAGCGCCACCCTCTCTCGCATAGGAAGGCGCGCCCGGCGCCCTCCTCAGGCAGGGCTCGGGGGCTCTTTCTTGGAGAGTCACCGACTTTGCCAAGGTCGCGAGGGAGGCGCTCGGGCACCACTTAGAGGGGTGCTTCCAGGCACGTTTCCCTCAGGAAGGTACAAGGCAAGGAAGACCAAACCCTCAGGAGTTCATCGCAAGGAACACCCAGGAGCTACAGGAGTCGAGAGTCATGCGCGGCAGCCACCGCTTGCCCACCATGGCCCCACATCCAGGCGAGGATGGTGGGCTGCACGTCTGCATTAACGTGCCAAGGCTCAACCGAGCCGCGTCTCAGGAGTGCCTCTGGCCTTCGCGCGTGGGGAGTTGCGAGGGTCCACCTCATAGCTACGTTCGCATGCCTTTCGGCCTGCCGAACGCGGTCGCCGCTCATCAGCGCCTGCTGAGGAACATTCTGAAGGCCCAGGAGGTCAGGCATTGCGCGGTCCTGGCGGAGATGGAGATGGCCCTCGGAGACCCACCTGTGCCCCCGGAGCCTCCCGAGGCTCCTGGGCCTGGGGGCTCGTGAGGGTCGACGTCTTCATCGTGCATCGCCCGCTTCTTCAACATCACTTCATCTTCAACGGCACCAGGTGACATCTTTCTAAGTTCCGTTTTTAGCTGGGAGCGCCCACAGGGCCGTGTCATTCCCAGGTCGCGTGGGTCCGTCCCTGCGGCATGTATCCGTTTTGCTTATGCTCTTTACTTACCTTGTTGGGGGCGCCCCTCGGGCTGCATCATCCCCGAGCTGCTCGGACCTGGCCCAGCGGCGTTTGCTTTTCCTGCGTCTACTTAAAATGAATTTGCTCTTTCGCGCTTAATTGTCACCTACTGCTTATCGCGGACTTCCCCGCTTTCATGCAAAGCGCTTGCACATTAAAAGGGGGGGGGTACCTGAGCATCACGACTCATGGGCTCCTACTGGCTCTCCAGCCCTCACCCCCTGGCCTTGACCCACGGCATCACGACCTGTCATACCAGCGGCAGCTGAGCTCGCTCGAGGGCCGGGACCTGAGGATGTAGAGTATTTGCATTCTAACCACCCTGTAGGAACACACCATTGATAAAGGCCCAGAGCTAGGCGCAACCCGCCTCAAGGTAGGGCTCGTGAGTCCCGCGCTGGCTCACGAGTGCCCAAATACACCTCTCCTAGCCCTACCGTGCCGGCCACATGTCAGGGCGGGGCTGTACACGCCCCGGGGGCTCCTCCCGGAGGGGAGCCCCCTCCCACGTACCAGTGGAAGCACCATGCTCCGCGCTGGCTGACGACACTGCCGAGGAGTGGTTATGCCCGTACACATACGGAAGCGCTATGCTCCGCGCTGGTGATAAACAACTAAGGGCGGCCTACGGCCGTACCAACCTCAGGGAGCCCAGAGCTCAGTTTCCGGCACCATCGCAACACCTCCCCTCGGGAGTGCCGCACGAGGGGGCTGGACACGGGGGCTACGCCCGGGCCTTGCCCGAGCGCACGCCACCCAGCCAGGTCCCTCGGACCTGGTCGTCACACGCCCCTCCCTGAGCGGAGCCAAGGTATGGAAACCCGTTTTAATGTCAAGGGGGACTCCTGAGCATCGCGACTCAGGAGCCTAACTTGCCCCGTAGCCCCTCACTCCTTAGTCCCGTCCTGGTTTCCGGTCGGGGCTAACGCTGGGTGAGGTATGCGCGGGGCTGGGCCCTGCTGACGCAGAACGACTAATCCACTCCTTGTTCCCCCTTTCCTACTTGTTGCTTGCGCGTCAAGGGGGACTCCTGAGCATCGCAACTCAGGAGCCTAACTTGCCACGTAGCCCCTCACCCCTTAGTCCCGTCCTGGTTTCCGTTCGGGGCTAACGCCGGGTGAGGTATGCGCGGGGCCAGGCCCTGCCGACGTAGAGCGCGAGCAAGTAGGAGAGAAAAATGCAAATTCCAGGAAATTCAAAGCAAGTATTACAAGCCATAGATTGTTTCACGACGCCAAACACAAGTTTAAATGCCTCCGCGAGGCATGGTGCATGTTGCAGGAATAAAAACATGACAGAAGCCGCGAAGGGATCACTCTCCAGTGGCGCCGCCCCCTGTGGTGGAGTCACGCTGGGCGACTCCGCCTCCTGGGGCAGCGGAGCTGGCGGCACCGCGCCCGGGAAAGATGCTGAAGGCGCGGAACCTCCCCAGCAAAGCTTCGGCTCGGCCTTTCACGGCCTCAGTGGCAGCGGCGGCAAGGTCGCCGCTCACGGGTTCCAGCAGGCTGTCGAAGTCGACGTTGGGGTCGCGCAGGTAGACGTGGCTGAGGACATGCGTCAGCGCTGCAGAAGACAGGGCATGCGCCTCGGCCTCGGCCATGGGGCCAAGGCCGTCTATGACATCTTCAAGCACACGGACCAGGAAAGGAAGCAGCTTGGCGGGGCCATCCCCGTACCGGCGAACGGCTCCTCCAAGCCGCTCTCGTAAAGCGTCATCAGCGCAGCACGATTCTTCTTCTCCATCTTCGCGAAGGCCACCCGGTGCTCCAAGAACTCCCTCAGGAGCGTGGCCCCGGTCAGCTTCGCTGCCCCCAAGTTGCTTGGCCTCAGGTCCGCATTCATCCTCTTCAGCACCGTCCTCGCACGGGGGTCAACACGTCGACAGCCTTGGGCTGCCACGTAGGCAACACCAGACGGGGGTGGAGGCGCCCGACGTCCACCATGACCCACTTGCTCCGGAAGCCTTTGATTCTCTTCCCAGGCTTTGAGATAGCATTGGAATTATAGTATGCGATGAAGCTCGCACATGCGGAGATATGGCAACCAGAAACCCGAAGGGAAAAATAGTAACACAACAAGGCCACCGAAGGCTTTACCCCGACGTGAGCCTCACAGTAGTTAGCAAAAATCGCCAGGAGAAGAACAGAGTTGGGCTGGAGATGCAGAGCCTGCAAGTTGTACTGGCAGAGAACAACAAAGAAGAACTCAAAGAAAGGAGGCACCAGACCGGCGACGATGGCGCTCACAAAGAGCGGATAGAAGGTGCTCCCCTTGCCTTCAGGCTGGTCAGAGCCGGCCTTGAGCACAGTCGCCCCATTGCTGCCCTACGCCACCGTCATCTGGCGCGTGAGGGCGAGGTTCTTCTCCGCAGGTTCGGGGAATCCAGAGCCGGCGAGTACCAGGCCTTGGTCGGGGACTTGTGAGGCGCCATGGTGTGCCGGATGAGGAGGATTGAGACAGATCTGGAGGATTTCGGGAGCAAGAAGGAGGAGAGCGAGAAAGGGGATCTGGGGCAAGGCGAAGGAGAACAAAGTAGGTAAGTCTGGCCCAACCACCTCTTTTGTCAGATGGACAGTTGCCGAAGCGTCGTGGGAAGCACAGACGCTCATGTCCAATCAATCGCCACGCGGCGCCCAAGGCCGCAGGCTATTGGGGCCCGCGGCGCTTCGCGCTTGCCCCTTCGCTTCCCTGCTAGGCCAAGCCCGGGCGCGCCTTGGGCTCGGGGGCTACTGTCGGTGTTCTGTGAACGGGGGTCCCCAGACTTGCCTGCCTGCGGCCTGCGGCGTGGCTCAAGTGGGGGCCCAGCACGGCCCATCTTCATCAACTCAATCTCAAGACCCTCGTGAGGGGCCAAGCCTCGCGGGGCGGATGACAGAAAGCTTCCTCAGAGGCAACCTCATCAGGCAGGCTCGCGAGGAGGCGGAGAGATCAAGGTAGGGGTACCTCACGAGGATCCCGTGACGCAAGCCATGACGATCGAGACCAGGCGGGCGCCAGGCGGGCGCCAGCCTGCGTAGTGTCCTTGTTTCCCCTTTGGTGAAAAGGGGGCAAGCACAGGCCAAGGCATCGGGCAAAGGTTACCATTCCGGTGCAATGAGACCAAGACCAACAGAGCGGTAGGGCGGAGGTCACCGTGGAGCCCAAGACGGCGTCATCACCAGTGCTTTTGGCAGCCGAAGACCACCTTTGGTCAGGATAACTTGTACTACATGTTCCCCTTCAAAATGGCCAATTGTTGGCGCCCTTCCCGCTCATTATTTGGGGAGAGGCCCAGGGCCTCTATAAATAGAGCTAGCCACCACAAACATCGAGAGAGATCGAGAGATCGACACACCTAGACATCTAGAGATCTGGTAGAACCCCAACAGAGAGAGAGGCAACTGAACTCACCAAAGCAGTTCATCGCACCAGCTCAAGAACACCTCTCGCGAGGCTGTTCTTCCCTTGTACTGTTCATCATCAGCCCCTGAGGCAATCCACCACACCACACACTTGAGTAGGGTATTACACCACAACGGTGGCCCGAACCAGTATAAACCTCGTGTCCCTTGTGTTGTTCGTTGTTTCCAGCTTAGATCACGCGAGGAGATTGGACGTAGATTGGTAGGGGAGAGATTTCCGCGCGCACCCCAGTTCGAACCTCAAGGGTCTGCCGTAACCCGAAATCTGACAGCGTGGACGTCACTGTGATCCAGCAGCACGTTACTATGATCAATCCACACAAGGAGGTCGCGACAACGCCTCCACATGTGCCACGTGTCTTCATGAACTGTAAGAGAGACACCGTGTAGTGTGCCATTGTAATTCTAATTTACATGTTTTGCACATACTCGAAGTACTAGTAAGGTACATGTGCATTGCACACATCAGATTTGGCAACCAAATTATGAATAAATGCCACACTATAGCATGTAAGCTTTGAGTCATATATGCCTGATGTAGACGTTCGTTTAATTCTTATAGTTCGTCTCATTCAAAATCAATTAGTTTTTATAAGAAAGCTAGGGCCTCTTTGATTCATAGGATTTCTACAACGCGGGAATAGGAAAAACATGGGATTAGAATGGAATGTCGTCTTTAATCCTACAGGATTGTACGAGTGTTTGATTATGCATAGAAAAAATGCAGGATTCTTTCAAAGAGGTTTGAGTGGATGGGATGTTTCCTATGAAATCTAGTGCAAATGAATCCTATGGGAAAATTCCTATGGTTTACAATCCTTCGAATCAAACAACCAAGATAGGAAAAATTCCTAAGGATTAGAATCCTCCAAAATCCTTTGAGAGTCCTTTGAATCAAAGAAGCCCTTAATCTATTTTATGATTCATGGAAATGTGCATTGTAAAGCATAAAGTAAAAACAAATAATGGCAATTCAACTAGAAAAAAAGTTTGGGCAGTTATGATACATAAGATTCTAGAACAAAGGAGAAGCACTTGTGTTTTGAGGTTTGTGGATTATGCTTAAGTTCAACCTTGGAGTCTGCTAGATTGTACATGTGGCAAAATCCAGTGGGGGATAGAAGATGGTGCGAGGGGCCAAGTGGAGGGAGACTATGAAGGAGTGCACAAGTGCGAGATCAATATTTAAAGAGAGGGGGCGAGAACGTGCGCTGTTGTGCGCAGTGGAGAAGCCATGAAAAATAAATGAGCTAGGGGGCAAGCATTGCTAATCCTTTACGAGGAGGGCAAATTCATTAACTTAAACCATTTTACCAGCAATTGTCTAATGATCACATTCATATTAGTCTCGATATATAGTGATGTTAGGGGGGCACGTCCCTTACTGGCCCCTGTCTTCGCCACTGCGCGCGCGTCTGAGAGATGAAGTGGAAGGCATGGATAATGAGAGGGGGACGTTGGATATATAATTAATGTGGGTGTATTAGCTATGTAATCCTATATAGAGAGGTATAGATTGATCGATGTGGACGTGGGAAAGAGGGTGAGACCTCACTAAATATATAGATTGATCGGTTTGTGTGGAAAACTGTGAAAGACCTAGCTATATATACACACACATAGAGGAACATCGATCGTTGCGCATGCACGTGAGAGATAAAGAATGCCCAATATGATGGAGAGGGGGTGTGTGTGTGTGCATGCATGGGAGACCGACCTGAAGAAAAAGATTGCACATGTGCGATGGATAATGTCGGTTGGTAGTGTGTGTGTGCATGCATGCACGAGAGAAAGTTAGTGGTGCAATTATAAAGAGAAGATGACTATGTGGGTGTAAAAGACTAGGTGAGGTCATAGTCAATGTAAAGTTAAATTTAAATATTTGAATAAGAGATCATGATGTTTGAAACCCATGCATGCATGAATATAACTGAGATATGCACGGTGTGGTTTGGAAACGAGCATGTTGTACTGTATACACTTAAACAAGGTCACACTGATTTGAATTTGAGATACCGATGGCAGACATCGTTTGGCCACATTGCATCTGTGCATGGACACACTATTCTAATTGGAGATAATGGGTGGCTTTCGCATCACATTTCTAGATCTATACCCCTATATATTATATTTTATATTTTTATATAGTGTGCGGATAACTTTAATTAACTTTGAAAGATGGTCGTTGGATGAAGCCAATCCGATGGTACAGAGATGGCAAATTTGAGCACTACTGGCAGTTGGATATCATCTAGTTTCCACCAGATTTTGACACATGTACAATCTAGAAGACTCCATGGTTGAACTTAAGCATAATTTACAAACCTCAAAACACAAGCACTTCTTCTTTGTTCTAGAATCTTCCATATCAGAATTTCCCAAATGTGTTTTCTACATGACTTGCCATTATTCATTTTTACTTTATGCTTTACAACGCACAATTCCATGAATCTTAAAATAGATTAGCTTTCTTATGAAAACTAGATGATTTTGAATGAAATGAACTATAAGAATTAAATGAACATCCACATCATGCGTATATGACTCAAAGCTTACATGCTATAATGTGGTATTTATTCATAATTTGGTTGCCAAATCTCATGCGTGCAATGCACGTGTACCTTACTAGTCTAAATGGTGTTTTTGTGTGTGTTGTGCGTGTTAAACACATTGTACGTAGTATCATACATGGTTTAGATTCCGAACATCTAGCTAGAGCATACATATACTATGATTTGAATTCAACATAAAATGGATACATATATTTGAATTTGCTTCTCCTATATTAATTCATGTGTTGTGAAGATAATATTTAGATGGTTGTATAACTAACCCGAGTACAATCCCATTCAAGCAGGGAAAATGTACTCAAATTTAGTCCATATGCTAGACAACACACATTGCTTTTTTATTGTTGAGGGAAGTGCAAATTGTTTTGGTACTCTAAACATTATGTTTGTTGTCCTGATTTTTTTTAGTTTTTTTGTTGTATTTGAATGCATTTTAGTAATATAGTAAAAAGGGACATGGCTCTCTCTAGTGATGAGGTGCGAATTGTCCTTTTTTGGGTACATGTTAAGCTTGTTCTACCGAAGTTTCAAGCCGCGCCTTGTTATGCCGAAATTTCAAGCTAGCATCTCTGTCTATCGTGCTGTGAAACTCCCGCCTCTTCAACCCGCGCCTAGTTACCCCGAAATATTTAAGATATATCTTTCTCTTGTTATGCTCCGAAAACTCCCTCCATCTCAACCCACGCCTTGCTATTCCAAAATTACAACCCACGCGAAAACTCCCACCTCCTGCGAAATCCCGACACACGAAATGCTCGTGATACCCCTGGACCAAAATAACCGCCTAGCACAAATTGGTGGGGGTACTTTCATAACTTACCCCACATTTCGGACAAGCGCGTCCCTAAGCCATGGTTCCCCACTCCCATCCCATCAACCCACCCATTCGAACACCGAGGCCGCAAAAACCCACGAAGCCCCACACCCTCCTCTATCCGCCACCCAGCCAGAGCCTCTTCCCCGATGACGTCGTCCACATCAACACCTCGACGTCCCTCATCCACCGTACCGGATGAGGATCCATCGTCAATCTCATCGTCCCGCCGGTTCAGCCACCCCGTCCTCCACCTCCAAGGAGCTGCCCCGATGTTCCCCTTGTCTTCCATGCCACCTCCATTCTCACACCGCCGTCTTCACCTGCACCACCAGAAGAGCAGCATCATCACCGTTTCCTCGGATGAAGTTGAGGCCTAATCCGCGGCACCAAAGAGGTTGTACACTAATCGCCGCATTCTCTTCTTGATTCGATCTCACGGTGCTACCGACGCTCGGTCCTGAGCCGACATGGCGCGGCAACATCCACAGCAGCGTCGCCGGCCACTTCCTCCATGGTGTCGCTCCCTCGGCGGCGACGTCCACATCAGTAGGAGCTGCTTGTAACGCCCCGAGACCGCTGTGCCAGGTATCTTCCAGTTTTTCGATGTTGTTGGCATGTCATTTGCTTGCGTGTTGCATCTTGCCATGTCATCATGTGCAATGCATCATCATGTTTTCAAAACTTGCATTAGTACGGGTCTCCTAGTTCCTTCCGTTGTCCGTTCTGAGCCCAGACACACTTGCACGCGCCCGCGGCATGTCCGAAATAGTATTTTATAAGTGGCCGGAAAATGTTCTTGGAATGGGTTGAAAGTTGGCTAGCGGTGTTTTTATGTTGTAGGTAGGCCGCCTGACAAGTTTCATCGCATTCGGAGTTCGTTTGACGCCACAACGATTAACTATAGCGACAATATAGTCTGTCAAACGTCGGACGTTTTCGGTTTCCAGAAACAGTCGTCGGGCCTTTCTCTCTTCTCTTTTCTCAGCCTAAGGCCTTCTGCACAGTCCACTACCTACCGCCAGGCCCAACCTAACCTCTCTCGTCAGCCCGCGGCCCTCCTCGCGCGCGTGTCCGAAAAGCTTTCCCGAACCCGACCCGGGCAGTCGTCACCATTGTGTCCGGATCATCCCCAAACATCTACAAAACATCTCGGTTTTGCTAATTGGACTTCTTAACATATATTTTTCTCGGCCGTCCGATTATAATCGTAGGGACGAGATAACCCTACCCTAATCCCTACTATATATATCTAGTCAAACCACTAATTTCTAGGGATCCTACCCTAGCGCCGCCGCCACTCTCTCGGGATCCCTCCTGATCCAAACCCACCAATCACCAGCCCCTCTTGATCCCCTCCATCCCGAGCACCTCTGCCCGAGCTCATCCCGCAGCTCCCCATTGCCCTCGACCCTGCCTCGTCGTCCGGCCGACACCGGCGACCGAAACCTCGCCGGAGATGAGTGCCCCGGCAGCCCCGCTCCTTTTCCCTCCTGCTTCTCAACCTCTTTTTCTCACGATCCGCCCCTTCCTTTCTCTATTCTTCTCTCAGAGGGAACCATGGAGCCGCCGCTTGGAGCTGCATGACCGCCTCTCCCGCCGTCAAGTCCCCGGACCGCCGACTCCCGGTCTTTGCCAACCTTCCCGCGGCCGCCCCGGTGTTCCCTGCCTCCTCCCCGCAGTGTTCGCCGCCGCTGCTCTGCTTCCTGATGAGTAGGGGATGAGGCGCCCACTCATCGCCCGCTCCCATTGGCCGCGATGCCCGGGACCATGTCGACCTCCTCGGCTCGCCTTCTGTGTCGTGTGTCGACACCACGCCAAGCCACCCCCGTCCCCGCGATGTCCCTGCAACCAAGTCGACGCTGCTGTCCTCTGCATCACCATGGACGCGCAGCTGGAGCTCCGCGCCCCACCTTCCTCCGCCTTGCCTATAGTCTCTGCTGCACTAGGTCCAGCAGCCCCGTGTCGAGCATCGCCTCTTCCCCGACCTCCTTGCTCGACTCCTTGTCGGATCCGGCAGGTTCCTGTCGCCGCGCTGCCCGGGTCGCCCCTGCTTCACGCCTGCGCCGCCGTGCCCTGCATCCCGCAGCCAGCCGCCTCTGCCTCGTCCGGTTCGAGCGAGACGAGGAGCGCCGAGCCGCAAGCCCCTGCGCCCCGAGCCTCTTCCGTCGGCAAGCCCTGCCACCGCCGTCGAGCCAAGTTCCTGCTGCCGCTGACGAAGCTAGTGTGCGTCGATTGATCGGGTCCTGCTCGCGTTGACCGCGCCTCCAAGGCCCAGACTGCCTCCCCACGCCAGGCCGAGCGCTCCGCCAGGCCGGCCTGCCTCTATCTCCTGCAGCCGGCCTTTCTTCCTCTACCGGGCCAAGCCCAATGTGAGCAGCCCCTTCTAGCCCCCGTGCACTGTTGGGTCTGTCTCAGATTCGGCTCAGTGGATGTTTTTTTTTGGTTCTGCGATTTTGCTATTTAGCCAGGGATTTACAGATTTGCAGAAAAACCCTTGCACTTCATGCATATAATAACTCATCAATCGGGCATCCTATTAAAATGATTTATATATGAAAAATGACTAGAATTTCATCTAGTTTCATAATATGCCACTTTCATGCATGTTTAGAATGTTTAAACTGCTGTTTGCATTAATTTGCTCCTATGTCATGTTAAAATGCTTTAATTCATAACTTAATAACCGTAGCTCGGTTTCTAATAAACTTTATATGTAAATGGGGTAGAATAATGCCTAGTTTAACATGGTGGCATCACTTTGCATGTTTAACAACTCTAAAATATGGTTTAGGGTAGAACAGTACCAAATCCATTAATATGCACATGAGGATTTTCCGGACTTGTTGCTTGTTGTTCCGGCCTCATTTAAACTTGCCTAGATAGGTAGTTTTACTTTGTTTCACCCCTTGCCATGTTAATCAACATTTAATATTGTCGAGTACCTAAACGAGAGAGAACTAAATAAGTCATGTGGCGTTTTCTTCAATATGCAACTCCGTTGCATATTGATCTCCACTTAGTTTGTAGTGTTGTTTGTTGCACTTTGCCATGTGATGCTTCATTAAACCGGACATGCATCATACTTGATTGTGCATCATGCCATGATTATGTGATGGTTGTTTACTATGTTGTGTGCTTCTTTCCGGTGTTGCTTCTTCGGGTTGGTTCCGATAACGTTGCATTTGTGAGGTTTCGTTCGGCTTCGTCCGCTTGTCTTCTTCATGGATTCGTTCTTCTTCCTTGCGGGATCTCAGGCAAGATGACCATACCCTCGAAATCACTTCTATCTTTGCTTGCTAGTTGCTTGCTCTATTGCTATGCCTATGCCGCGATACCTACCACATGCTTTATCATGCCTCCCATATTGCCATGTCAAACCTCTAACCCACCTTGTCCTAGCAAGCCGTTGTTTGGCTATGTTACCTCTTTACTCAGCCCCTCTTATAGCGTTGCTAGTTGCAGGTGAAGATTGGAGTTGGTTCCTTGTTGGAACATGATTATTGTTGGGATATCACAATATCTCTTATTTAATTAATGCATCTATATACTTGGTAAAGGGTGGAAGGCTCGGCCTTATGCCTGGTGTTTTGTTCCACTCTTGCCACCCTAGTTT